>NW_028141206.1:0-233660 GCF_030444845.1 Prenolepis imparis | reverse complement strand
TAATTTTTTAATAAACTGGAACATGTCACTTTGAGCTTCTTCTACATAACAATGGAAGTTTGTCCAATCATAATAACCGACTAGTAACGTCTGAGCAATTGCATCAAAAGGGCATGTATTAATAAGCATAGTAGAATTTTTTCCAAGAACTACCGGTGCTAAAGTGTTACCATTTTTTAATAAGGGTACTGAGGTTGTGAATTTTGGTTTTAGATGAATATTTTCAACGTCCGGGCACACAGTTAAATATTTTCCACGCTTCTTTGGACTATTATTTTTACCTCTCCAATTTTCCATTTTATTAAGATAGGTAAAACTTAAGTTAGCGCTAGTATCTTCTATATTACTGTCTGAGTCAATAGGATTAATATCAATTTCGTCAGATTTGTCGTGACATTTTAATTGTATGCGCATCAGATACTGAAGAAATTACCGACGAACAAATTAGATGCCTTACTGCACAACGAAGATTAATCCAATTAATAAAAAACGATAAAATGTATGATACTAATTATGATACTAATTATGATACAGACTTTACAAATGAAGATTTGATAGATGATTTAGATGATAAATGCGGTATGAAAATAACAAGTTTTTTGCAATCTATACAAATTGAAAGTAAACCAAGTGATACTGGCGAAAAACCGAATCCATACTGGTGTCCTCAAGTTGGCAGCAATTTATTAAAAATTGTTAGACACTTTCCTTTATGGACAGCAATAATGTCGGCCAGCATAGCATCTTCCGCTTGCAGCGAAGAATATTTTAGGGAATTAAAACAACTTGTTTTTAAAGATGCTAAGTGTACGCGTATCGACAAATTTCTTGTTACACACATTAAATCGCTTGCAGGCGCGGTAAAAATTTTACAAGCTAGTAATTTGCATGCCGCACAAAATAACTCGGATAATTCCGATGATAATATTAATCTAAATAAATCTAATGTTCAATCTTTCTGTATTACTAACAATACTACTATTGAGATAAAAGTCCGGTGAGAATTCTGGTTGGTTGGAGTGAGGCGGAAATATGGGCAGAAACCACAAAATCAAAACGGGCGATGTTTCACACAACAATATAATTCTAATTTATTATAATAATGTACGGCGGCTGAATATCAGCCTTCTGCCAATCAAGAAACGTTAGAATATACAAAATGGAAAATAAAATGTCTTTGGTCTTTATGACGAGAAAAATGTATGGAGAAGTCCGAAGGATATCGCGACACGTGGCCGCCCGAGGAGAGCGGTAATGGCCGCACTGATTGTTATGTCGCACTTGATCTGTTCGTTGAGATTCACTTGTCGTAGTCCGTTGTCATTATGAGAGATCCTATAATCGTTCCTTGGAGATAGAGAGTCCGAGAGATAGCACTGATCCGTTGTAGAGTTCCTGATATTCACCTTTTGATCCGTTTCACTTTCTTGTTCACACGTGTGTAGCTGCGAGAGAACCGCTCGTTGTTGCCAGAAAACGAAGTACAGAAACGATGATAGCGAGATCCTTTGAGAGACGACATGTGCGCACGATGATTGATGTGTTGCTACTTGATTGGCCTAGTTACCTCAGGGAGATAGCCCGTGATTTGTGGGCCGTGGGAAAGGGGGAGCGAGAATGCGTGTGAAGTCAGAAAGAGAGAAAATGAGAGAGCGAGTGATAGCGGGTGAGTGGGAGTGAGAACGAACAAGGAAGAGGTCGTTTAGGAGTTTAGATATTTTCCAAACAACTATAAATAATAATGACCCATTTCCGATGACATAAATGATCCTCCAAATAGCTCGAAAGATTTTAAAATTACCACTGAGAACGATATTAGCGTGTCTGATAATTCTATCGCGCCTATTGATATTAAGCCTATTGACTCAGACAGTAATATAGAAGATACTAGCGCTAACTTAAGTTTTACCTATCTTAATAAAATGGAAAATTGGAGAGGTAAAAATAATAGTCCAAAGAAGCGTGGAAAATATTTAACTGTGTGCCCGGACGTTGAAAATATTCATCTAAAACCAAAATTCACAACCTCAGTACCCTTATTAAAAAATGGTAACACTTTAGCACCGGTAGTTCTTGGAAAAAATTCTACTATGCTTATTAATACATGCCCTTTTGATGCAATTGCTCAGACGTTACTAGTCGGTTATTATGATTGGACAAACTTCCATTGTTATGTAGAAGAAGCTCAAAGTGACATGTTCCAGTTTATTAAAAAATTATCGACATATGGATCTTCCATAAAAATATATAAAGAAGGAGCACTAATATTAAATAAGTTTATCACTCCTGTACATGGAACTATGAATTGCTGCTATAATATCTGTAATTTAGTTGCAAAACTTTATTAAAGGAGGAATTCTCCTTAAGCATAAATGTAACTTGTCAGAATTGCCAACACGCACAAAATAACAACTTTAATATTATAGATATTAATGTCAAGCCGTTTTATAAAGAAAATATGCGCGCCTTACAACATTCGATAAATGAAAAATATATTTACAAGAACAAAAGATGTATTCGTTGTGACGGAGAAAACATAGAATGTTCAGTTATTTGTGGTCAACTGCTTTTTATTGATATAGAGTGTTTACAATCGACACATCTAGCAAGAAACTTAAATATATCATATTGGGAAGGAACATTCACATTGAGCCACGTACCCGTAGATCTCCTATTTCATGATTGCATGTATAAATTGCTTTCCGTTATAGAGTATCAAGGCACATCAGATGCAGAAAGTGTAGGGCATTATATTGCAAACATACGCAGGCTGACAGAAAAATGGGAAGTTTATAATGATCTCTGTAGAGATAAAAAGCCGCTACTGGCATCACAAAGAATGATGTTACAAAAAAAGAAATTATCTTTATTAATATATATTAAAATATAAAACACACTATTATTATACATATGTGTCACATCTTAATTATTCATTTTAAGTTCGTTTAATGTCTATAAAACAAAAATAGTTTTAAAGTTTAAAAGGAAAAAAATTAAAAAACCTAAAAAAAAATAAAAAAAATAAAAAAATATATGTAAAGTTTTAACATATTATTTGCATTTTAATATATTTATATATATTTACACTTCACAATTTACACACACACACACACACGTTTTTATTTTACTATGTCAAAGCATTTACATTTAAGTTTTTGTTATTTAGTTCCGCAGAAGTAAAAAATGATTAACTAATAAGACATAAATTTTTAATCAAAGAATATTCATTTTTCAATTTTATTTTGAGTTTAATTAAAGTTTAATTTTAGTTTGAGTTCAGTTTGAGAATTTTAATTTAAGTTTAAATTTAATTTGAGGTCAGATTGAGAATTTTATTTCAATTTAATATTTTAGTTCAATTTTAGTTTGAGTTCAGATTGAGAATTTTATTTCAGTTTAATTTTTTAGTTCAATTTTAGTTTGAGTTCAGATTGAGAATTTTATTTCAGTTTAATTTTAGTTTAATTTTATATCAAACCTGCAACTTATTTTTTTTACATCTATACCGTAGATTTGATATAAAAGATTCCGCAATTAAATATACAAACGATTAGAAGGCAACATCCGCGTCACAATTCAAATATCTTTAAAAATAAAAAAGTTAGCTCTTACCCCTACATTTAGAATCCGGTACTTCCACCCCCGTAGGGATACAAACGAAACGAAAAGCGGTACAAACGGGTACAAACGATTACGAAACAGCACCCGTTTACAGAATTAAAATATCTCTCAAAATAACAGTTGGCTCTTACCCCTATTTTAAAAATTTGGTATTTCCATCCCCGTGAGGGTACAAACGAAACGAGAGGCGGTACAAACGGATACAAATGATGCTGAATCGAACTGCATCAAAAAAATTACGTTATCTTAAAGTGGGGTGCTGGCGATTTTTCAACCCTTAATAACTTTGGGGTACAAACGAAATCAAAGACGGTACAAACGGGTGCAAACGAAGCGTAATCGAATGCTTTTTTAAAAAATCCATTTTCTTAAAGTCGGGTGCCAAGTTCACATAGGTGAGTAATACAAGCCAATCTTAACCACTCGGGGCCGGCGCAAGACCTCCTGCTACAATACATGGCGCAGGAGAACTGTGGCCTAGGCATCCTCTCGGAGCCGTACAATGCCCGAGAGGGTCCCAGGTATGCCGTTAGTTTGGATGGCACGGCGGCCATCACGTGGAGAGGAGCCACAAACTCTTCCCCAATGGCGATGCATACCAGGGGGAAAGGATTCGTGGCAGTGACCTGGAGGCTCATCGCAGTCATATCTGTCTACCTTTCACCGAGTCTGTCGCACGAGGAATACGCGCGCAGATTGTGAAGGGTGGGCAGATTGACCAGAAGACTCTCTCCTAGTCCAATCATCGTTGCGGGAGACTTCAACGCTAAATCAGGCGTCTGGGGGTCCCCGCGGCAGGACAGGAGAGGGGGCATGGTGTTGGACTGGGCGGCGGACTTCGGTCTCAATGTGATAAATTCTGGCGCACATAATACGTGCATCAGAATGCGAGAGGGTTCAATATCGTCGATTTGACTTGGGCGAACCCCCTCGCAGCCAGAATCATAAGAGAATGGAGGGTAGCGGCGGAGAGGGAGACACTCTCCGATCATGAGCATATAACCTTCTCCGTTGCTGCCATCCCCCGAGAGACCGTGGCCCGCCGCCGGGACAAGGAGTCCCGTGCCAAGCGATGGGCCCTCAGAAAACTAGACGGAGATGCCTTCATGGCATCCATTTTACCCAATATTTTTACCCAATATTACTCGACATCAATATCTATCGCTACAACGAGTTTCATTCAAATCGATTGGCATCACGTCGTAGCCTCCCCTTGTAAGAAGGGCGTACTGGAAGAATTGGACGACACAAGCTCCGCTGGGTCATGGGCACCATGGAGGCTGCGTGCGAAGCCTCCATGCCCAGGACCAAGTTCCGGCCACCAAAGAAAGCCTACTGGTGGTCGGAACAGATAGCGGAGCTATGACAAAGATTGGTCCGAGCCAAAAGACGGGCCAACCGATGCCGCAACCAGGAAGGACACGAAGAGGCATGGGAAGATTATAGGTCCCTCAGGGACGAACTCAGACTGGAGATCAGGGCAGCGAAAACGAAGTCATGGGGAGAACTGCTCTCCTCTCTAGACAGAGATCCATGGGGGCGCCCCTATAAGCTAGTGCTTGGCAAGCTTAAACAGGTGGCGTCCCCGGTCACAGAGACCATGGATCCGCTCTTCGTCCGACGGGTCATTGATACCCTGTTTCCAATAATGGAGGATGGTTACAATGACCCAATCCCCGAGAGGAATATAGAATGGGACGAGGAGCTGATGCACGTCTCTAGAGGAGAGCTGCGGGATGTCATCAGGAAAATCAAGAGCGCCAAGGCGCCCGGACCTGACGGCATCCCAGGAAGGACATGGCGCCTTGCTCACAAGGATCTCCAGGATGATATGAGGAACCTTTATACCTCATGTCTCAGAGAAGGCAAATTCCCCCCAGTATGGAAGGAGGCAAACATAGTCCTCCTTCCGAAAGAGGGCAAGCCGCGGGACCAGCCCTCCGCATACCGGCCGATATGCCTTTTAGACGAGGCGGGCAAACTCCTTGAAAGGATTGTTTGCGACCGCCTCGTCTGGCACTTGACTCGGGAGGGCCCGAACCTCAATAATGATCAGTACGGATTCCGGGTTGGGCGCTCGACAATTGACGCAGTCAAGAGAGTGCGCTCAATCGCGGGATCCGTCATGGAGGAGGGCGGGGTGTTGGTGGCGGTGTCATTGGATATCTCCAATGCCTTTAACACCCTGCCCTGGCGTCGGGTAGGGGTAGCGCTGGAACATCACCGAGTGCCCCCCTACCTGATAGCCATGGTTCGGGATTATTTCCGGGGTAGGAAAGTCTCCTGCTACGACCGGGATGCGGAGAGGACGGAACGAAGTATGTCGTGTGTGTTCCACAGGGATCCGTGTTGGGCTCCTGTGGAACATCACATACGACGGGGTTCTGCGAACTGCCCTCCCCTCCGGCTGTCATGTCGTCTGCTATGCAGACAACACTGTTGACTCCTAGCCGGAGGGAGAAACTGTACTGGGGAAGCAATAGTAAGGGCCAACTGGGCCACGGGAAGGGTGATAAACACCATAAGGACGGTAGGGCTCATGGTGGCGCCCCCTAAAACAGAGGCAGCCTTTTTCCACAACGGAAAACATGGGGCGCCACCAAGAGCCCGAATAAGGGTAATGGACACCCCGATCGAGGTGGGGGCCCACATTAAATACTTGGGCCTCCACCTGGACAGTCGGTGGACGTTCGGCGAGCATTTCAGACGAATCTCCCCCAAAGTAGAAAGGGCGGCCATGGCCTTGGGCCGCCTACTACCAAACCTTGGGGGACCGGCAGAAAATGTTCGTCGACTGTACGCTGGTACCGTGCACGCCATGCTCATGTACGGTGCCCCCGTTTGGGCGGAAAAGGTGGGGGCCACTCGACGCCTGCGTGACGCCTTAAGGCAATTGCAGCGCCGGGCGGCCAACCGCATATGCCGGGGGTACCGGACAGTGAGCTGGACGGCAGTGGGGGTGCTCTCCGGAGTGCCCCCTACGGAGCTCCTGGCCCGCATGTACTCAGAGGTATACTCCAGGATAAAGGAGCTACAGCGGGCAGGAGTTCTCATCACCGACGGTATCAGACGTACAGTGAGGGGACAAGCCAGACGAGTCCTCATAGACAGATGGCGGGGCATGCTGGAGGATCCCAACTTGCCCGGCCAGAGGACCGTCGAGGCTATTAGACCTCATCTCGTCCACTGGCTGGACAGATCCAGAGGAGGGGTGTCCTACAGGATGACCCAGGTATTCACCAGGACATGTCATGTCGAAAAAGTCATGTCGCAGAAGGAGGAGACGGAAAGGGAGAGGAAAAAGAGCGGGAGAAGGGGGAGACTTGTTCTCTTTCCTGAATCCCGGGACGACCCCTCCTGGCTGCCCAGGCGAAGAGGTCGCTGTGGTGGAGGCCGGGGGAGGGTCGGGCCCCGTCTCGCCCTAGATAGTACTGGGGTGGGATGAGGTCACCGGGGGGGAGTGCTGGACGTTTAAGTCTGGCGCTCTGCTCCCGGAGACCTCGAGGGAGGGATAAGGGCGGATTCCCACGGCGTAAGTCCTGGGGAGTCACCCGAACCTCGAGGAGGGCCCTCCGGCTGACGGTCGGATCCGCTGCACCTTGTGGGGGACGGAGGGGGCCGCGGCCGAAGGGCGGGGGCCCGGGGCTCGAGCGGGAACACTCGAGCCCTGACCCCACCCCCCAATACCAATGGGAGGGCGTGACGTGGAGCCGGTGTCCGCTCCGCGTCACAACCCGGTGGTATCCGCACGATGACGGACGGGGAGATGTCTTGGCCGCAAGGTTAAGGCATCTCCCTGGAGAAGGCTGGGCGGGGGGGCGTCCGGACGGCATGGGATACCAGCATCCCGGGCGCCCCCCAACCAACGCCCGAGAAGGACACCCGCTGGGATTTTAGTGCGGTAATATTCTGTGATTTATCACGGGGAAGACTTCGGTTTTTCCTGGGATAAGCAGAATGAGTCCCACATAACCCATGTTCTCATCCCGGAGGCATGGGTACCTATAAAAGGTTTCCCCAGCGAGGGGAAAAAAAGGCGCGAAGCGACATCCCGGAAGTTATACGAGAGCAGTTTCCGGGGTGTCGTCGCAAGCGCAAGGTTGCCACCGGTGGGGTTTAGTCGGTAAGAGTCCGGCACTACCCGAAGCCTCCCCCGAGGTAGAGGGTGTTCTATGCAGGATTCGAAAAAAAAACAAGATAGATAGATAGATAAATAGATAGATCCCCTCACAGGCATCTTAGACGAGTCTAAGATGTACGGGCATTAGCGCGCCCGAGATACCGGAGCTTAGGTGAAGGAAAACACCGAAAAAACACCCGGAGTGGAGACTCCGTTAGTCTGGTAAGAGAATCTCCTAAGGGAAGAAAAACCCTGACAGAAAACCAATGTTTCAGAAACCATGATGGAAAAGAAACAAGAGAAGACTGCCTTAGAGTCACGGATGCTTAAGGACCGGGGGGTATTGTCCCGGCCACCTCCTCGTCGTCATCAGACGTCGAGCCATCTGGTACCTTGCCAGCGAGGGTGCCAGAGGAAGTGGCTATCGCTCAAAGCGCTGTGGAAGAGCAGCAACCCCGAAGTGCGGCACTACGGTGTTTGGCGGACAGCGGGAAGATTCCCTTTGTTGTTCTGGAAAGGCTCGCGGTTCATATGGGGAAGAAGTCGCCGCTTCCCGGACCGTCGACGGATATTTCACCATCGGTGAGCCAGGATGAGGAGGCTCCGATGGTGATTTCGTCCGACACGTTTCCGTAGCCAGTAGTGGAGAAACAAGCGGATAAGGGTGAGTACAACCTCCACTCTATTAAAAAAACGCGGTCGTCCGGCTAAGACCGGTGATTATGTTGGCATTGCCGAAGCCAAGGAGCGGCTTAACGTTGCCAAGAAAGAGGAGATCCTGTTTAAAGAGATTGAGAGGATTTTGGATCCGTCCACTGGTCCCGTCCTCTCCGCTGTGAGCCGGGGGAATATTCCATCTCGGGAGACGTTTCGCGGGGGTCTTGCGAACGTCTCCCCGCTGGATTTACGGAATCTGGCGCGGAAGTTTGTGTGCCAGATTGAAAAAGTATCTGAGGTATCCGAGGGTCTGGATAACTCCTTGGCTAGGGAGCTTTTGATCTCATCTTCCAGGCTGGATGAGATCGTGGGAGCTTTCGAAGAACGCCTATATGCTGCTGCGGATTCGCAGGTAAAGGGGTTATGGTCCGAAAATGAGGGCCTAAGGTGGCGCATATTAGGACAAGGAGGTCAACCGTGTTAACGGTGAACTAGGAGCCCTTCGGGCTAGCCTCCTTTCATTGGGGGCAAAATACGATGCCCTACTTTACAGTGGGGAGTTGCAGAGCGTGGAGCCGGCAAGGGGGAAGGAGAGCCCCCTCCATTGCTTGTGGAAGGGCCTCCTCTGACCGCTGCCATAGCGGATAGATCCCCGTTTGCGGAGGAGATCTCGTCGCTCCTGGATCGAAAACTTGTCGATCTCAGAGGCGATATTGTCTCGACGATGGCGGCCGCTTTTCGACTAGAGCCTGTCGGTGCTCAGGCTGGGGCTCCTCCTCCTGAAGGAGTTTCCAGATTTTTGGGTCCGACGGGCAGTGTTACGGGCTCTATTGCGCCCGTTGCTTCTCCCGCTCATGGGGGCTCTGTGCCCTCTGCGTTTGCGGAGGGGTCCTCGGATGCCCCTGGGATCGGAGGGAGGACTAGGAGGAGAGCCAGGAGGCTCCGTACAGGGTAGAAAAGAATGCGCATTGGCGCTGCGGCTTCGGATGCGGGGGCTCCTCGCAAGCGAGTCCGTATTCGTCCCTTGTCCACGGCGGCGGTGGCGTTGACTGTGGTCGGGGGGGGGGAAGGATCGGCCCACCTATGCCTCGGTTCTGTCCGAGGCAAAGGAGTGGATCGACCTTAAGAAGATTGGCATCTCGGGGATGGGGATGTGTCGAACGGTAACCGGGGGTTCGCTAATCCAAATACCCAGTCAGGATGCGTTTACCAAGGCGGACCAGCTTGCTGGTCGGCTGAGGCAGATCTTCGACGGGTCTCGATACGTCTGGATATCACGTCCGGTACGACTGGAGGAAGTGCGTCTAAAGGGTGTCATGGCCTTTTCTTCTCGCGAGGACATCCTGAGGGAGGCTGCTGACGTCGAGAATGCGATGTTGGGAACATCCGGGCTGGGTTAGTCCGAGGTACCCCAAAAACTGACGTCAGCACAATTTGGTTACGCTGCCCCGCTAAGGTGGCGCGCAAGTTGGTGGCGAAGGAAAGGCTTCGTGTGGTGTAGTCGGAACTGACAGTAGTTCCGTCGGCCCGCCGCCCCATACAATGCTACCGTTGCTTAGAGTTTGGACACGCGGCCCTGAGATACAGTTCCCTCATCTGGATCGAGGGGACTGTTATCGCTGCGGCAAGGTGGGGCATAGGGCTGCCGGCTGTTCGGCGCCGCCACACTGCGTTGCCTGCGCGGGCAGGGGCAAACTTGCCAATCACAGATTGGGCTTAGGGGTGTGTGCCAAGTTGGCCGCCCTTCCAAAAAGGCACGGTGAGGAGCGGATGGGTGCCGCTTCTCAAGATAAAAGACAGGCCTCGGGACGCCCGGATGGGGGTTCTTGCGAGGGCACATCCACCGAGGGAGAAGAGCAGGGGGATATGGAGGTGAACCCGGTGGACGTGGGTCTGCCTCCCTCTCCCATACTCGGTATGTAATGTTTCGTCTAATGTTATGGGGGCTGCGGCCTATGTTGACGGCTTCGGCCGGTCTGTATGGTCTGGTTACGCCCTTCGTTAGTTGGTCCATTTTTGTACGTGGTTATTTATTTACTTAATGTGGATAAGGACTGCGGCCTATCTGACTCGCCTCGCGGGTATGTTAGGTCCGGTTACGTCCTTTTAATGAGGTGGCGTTCGTTATCGTCGTTGTCCAGTGGTGGTCCTTGGACCATTAGTTGTTTCGGATGCAGGGGTGATTGGCATAATTGCCGGTCATCCCTGCTCCCATTGTCTATGTGTAGGGAACATGGAGGATGCGGCCACTCTGGTCGGCTAAGGCCGGCATGCGTGGTTTCGGTTACACCTTGTGACGTGACGGTTTTACGTCCGTCACAGGGCCGGAACGGCCCGGCCGAGAAAGGGTCGAGAGGGAGGAAACGAATTTTGGGTCGGCGAGCGACGAACTTTTCTTCGTCGACTCGCCTTTAGTTAGTTAAGTCCCGTAGGTTTACCGAGTGGAAGTGAGTGGTCGGAGAAGGCTCTAATGTATCAAAGGGAGCAGCCATCGTGGGATGGCGGAATTTGCAGCAAGAGTGGACGACCTGGGTGGAAGCGGTGCGCTCGGGGACGCCGGATAACACGATCAAGTAAGGTATTTATTGTCAAATAAATAGAATAAATACGCAAGGGCCCGTTACTTCCGGATACGTTTTACAGCCTCGGATAGCGGACGGAACTAAGCGGAGCAGCACATAAAAAGGTACCGACATCTCGAGACAGGGATGGCTACTCCAGTGGGGCCGCCGGCATCGTCCCGAAGAAAGCGGAACCGTCGGAGACTGATCACCTCTCGGCGGGTTCCCCAGCAAGTCGACAGCCATTAAAGAAGGAGAGAAGCAGTTATTCGGAACGTGCAGCGAGCAGCTACATTATCCGCACCAACATTCCGAAAAGTACCGAGAGCAGTTCCGAAAATACCGGGGCCACGAGGCCCACAAGGATCGACTATCGTCGACAGAGGATCAAGGATCGATTATAGGCGGCGCGCGCAGCGCCACCGACGCCGGATACCGTGCCGTGAGTCGTACACTGTTCGACGAGACTGCGGCGTGCGAACCACGTGAGACACTGACGGACCTCCATATATTGTAAGGCCACCACTTTCGAAATCTCGGTAAGAGCGAACTCGGCGGGGACTCGCGTCTCTAGTAACACGGCAAAAATTGTTACCTAGGTTATTGTTAATTACTTTCGTTACCGAGCACTCGGGAGTGTGCAAAACGCGAGGCCCGTACCGAGATTCGCCATTAATGTAAGAATTGCGCCGCCTCTCTCTCCGTGGAGAGTCGTACCGAGTCGACAGTCCAGAATTTTGTGTATAAATGTTAGTCTAATTATTTATCGAGTTTCGTCTCTCTGATTGTCTTGTATCGAGTATTTGAGTCTTGTAATTTGGGAGATGTCTTTCTCCCTCGCCTCCTCGATTGAAATATAATACGGGATATGTTCCCCTCGGTAGCGATAAATATCAGACCATAATTGTTTTGTAATACCTCGAATGTCGAGGATCTACCGAGTCACGAGGCCGTAAATGAATAATATGAAGCATTAATCCATTTTCTTATACGAAATATATTTTCTTAATTTTTATTGAAAGATTCCGAGTTGCTGATTTAATGACTCTCCTTCTCTCCGAAGCCCCGAGTACGATTCCCCGCATTAAGAATCCCGCCCCTCTGCCAATTAAGAAACTGAGTTACCGAGCTTAAGCCGTCACTATCGTAGAATTAATTATCGTGTTATTTTGAGTGGTGCGGCCTGACCGTACCTGGCGCCCAAGCAATCTGTCGAATTTTTGTGTATAGAGATACCGAGAAAAGTGACGAAGTTGCGCGGCACTAGGAAGAAAAGTCCGTTGCAAATTTGGCGCCCAACGTGGGGCCCAAGGGAAAATTATTTTTA
This sequence comes from Prenolepis imparis, assembly GCF_030444845.1. Taxonomy (NCBI): domain Eukaryota; kingdom Metazoa; phylum Arthropoda; class Insecta; order Hymenoptera; family Formicidae; genus Prenolepis; species Prenolepis imparis. The sequence continues at coordinate 221,374 of NW_028141206.1, read as the reverse complement.
ACCTCGGTTAATTAAGAAATTTGAGACTTGGCTTAAGCGACGGAGATAAGGAGAGGAGTCAGGAGAGAGATAGGAGATTTCTTTGCGTTGGCTATCGCCATCACGGCCGTTCCGTATTTCCCAAACATTTTTCGTTTGCCTTATTATTTCCTCAAGATTTTTTTCTGTTATCTATGTGTATTTCCCGCCTGTATTTATTGATATATTTTGAGCTGGGAAAAAGATTTTCCTGTGAGACGGTTCTTGCCGAGACGAGTAAACCCCGAATTTAGAGTGCCATCGCGTATACATTGTTTCTCCCTCGAGGCGGAGAACCGCTGCGCGGGCTCGAGCACGCATTCCATTGAAGCTCGCGCGCGACACGATAAACACCGCGTATCGGTTACATACAATAATGTTGTGTATCCTTATACGTTTCCTTTGCGACTCGGTGTGTGATATAGATTATTCGGGTAAAACCTTTGCGGTGTCGGAGATTGTATAGATGTCGCACAGTGGTGCCATATACGTGAATCACGGAAAAAAATTATATAATTTATTAACTTTTAGAGATCGGGCTTTTTTGATGATTTTAATAGTTTTCAATTGCACACATATCAATATTGTTATATGAGAAGAAATAAAACATCAATATAGATCTGATAAAAATTAGTTATATAATATATTTTTATTTAATTAGTGATGACCAATCTAAACGCGTGTTCAAAACAAAAAAAAATATATTTTATAACAAAAGAGATATTTTATAATATCTTTGAACTGAGCCTACTAGCCCCGGTCTCCTCTAGTCTTCTCGTTATGCATTTATATTCAAATAAAACAAATATAAACATTTTTCCATTTTTTATTATAAATATAAATAATCGCACTAAATCGCAATTGTAATTAATTGCATACGATAATATAGTATGATTTTAAATTTATATAAATTTCTGATTGAAGGGAAATGTAGATAAATGGTGAGATTTATTCAATGATCAAGATTAGTAAGGGGATTTACGATTTTATAATATTATTCTTTGCATAAAAAAAATCCGATTTAAAAACGAAATAAATACGCTTTTATAAAGTTATTATGTCAAATTTGTGAATTCCGTACAATAATTTTCAATATAAGATCTTCAAAAAAAATTGTAGGAATATATGGAATAAAAGCATAAAAATTTCATATTCGATGATACTTTAAAATTTTCTTCGGAACGACTCTAATGATGTCCACAGTTTTATAAGCGTTGGACCGCTAACAATGCGAGTTCATACGATTAACAACGCCAAACTCATAAGTCTCGAATCTTCAAATGTATGCATGATGATGATCGAATCGACGTTACACCGTATGTTCGATCTCGATCCATGCATTGATGTATCTTTTGATCGATTGGTTAAAATTACCGAGACAGTCGATGTTAAATTTACACAATTTTCAAATATCGCGTCCAATGTAACGAGAATCCTAAAGAAGTATCAAATGTAATACGCGCTAGCGACGCCTTCAATAAACATCAACTCATCGATTGTGAGCTGACAGCTTTCATTTTTAGTCCATAATATGTAAGAAAAAATATATAAATAAAGAGTTTTTAAAGTCTAAATTATGATGTAATTTTTGCATGCATTTCCATTCTCCATCTTTCTCCCACCCGTAAGCAGCTCTCATACATAACTTGTTGCGGGGTCCTTGCGGGGTCTGACGTCATACGGGGAAGGGGAAACGCCAGGCTAGAGACTGAGAGGTAGCGTGAGAGAGAAGAAAGAGATAGCGCATGTGAAGGAGAGATATGTCGCGGCGAGGTACACGAAAGAGTGACAGATAGCGCGAGACTAGGAACCGTGAGAGAGATAACGCGAGAGAGAAGAAAGAGATAGCGCGAGGTGCATGCGAAGGAGATTTTTTTTTTAAATATTTTTTTCCAATATTAATAATAATAATTCTTTTATAATAATATTCTTAATATAAATGGGAGGAAGGAGAGGAATTATTCTAAAGTAAAATATGTGTTTTTATGTTTAAAATAATTTTTTTTTTATTCATAAAATAGGTATGTGTAATATTTATAATTTTGTGTGTGTGTGTGTGTGTGTGCGTGTGTGTGTGTGCGTATGAATATGTGTGTATGTGAATTTAAAATTTAAAATATAAGAATATATAAGAATATAATAATATAATATGAATATAATATAAAAATATAAAAAATATAATAATATAATATGAATATATAAGAAAAATACAAATAATAAGATAAATAGATAAACAATATAAATTTAAAATACAAAATATAAAAATTTTTAATGCGTCGGCGGTTGAGTAGCGGCTGCGAGGTGGTAGGGCGGTGGCAGCGAGGCGGTAGAGGACCATTATGGGACAGCAAGGGGTCCCTTCTGCATAACAGAAAATTTTTTTTTATTAATTTATAAATATTTTAATTTATTTAAATAAATACTTACAAGTATTACATACTACCTCCATGACAGGTTAGGGAGAATATGGTTCCTCAATATCTCGGTCTGAAAAATTATAATGGTTCCTCAATATCTTGGTCCGAAAAATCATAATCTGATGATTCGCATAATGCCGATGGTGATGGCATATCCATTCGACCAATATATGGGTCCTCAGATCCTTTAAAGTAAACCACACAGCTTTTATAGCGACGTCGAAAGCATTTGATATTGTTGTGTGCTCTGAAGCATTTAGATAAACCTCCAGTTGTTTTTAAAATATCTTCATGAATTTCTATAAAATGGGCCAAATCTTTTGTTTGGGGTTTCTGTACACCGAGTTCACGATTTCGTAGAAACTGTACCACCGAAGACACCTTCGATTTTTTCTGACTCGCCATTTTCACAACACTTGTAGAATTCTCACTTTAAGTGTCCCAGCACAATCTCCAAAAGTTTATTTTGTGCAAATAGGACACATATCACATGGAAATATCTGACACAATGATTTTCTACAATAGCAACACCATCGACAATCCACTGCATTGTGTAATTTAATCACATGCTTTCGTACAGCATACATGTGTCCGAAATCTTGAATAGAGATCATACATGAAGTACATAAAGCCAGAGCACCACCCGTAGAATAATAAAAGTATATGGCGCAAACTTTTGTACGTCCGTTTAGCGCAAGGATTTGTGAATTAGACACTACCTTGTCGTGAATATCCGTAAGGTCCTCACTGCGATCACTAATATAATTACTGTCACTCAACAACAATGATCTTCGTCAGATTCGTCTACATTGTTATCCGACAACTCGTGATCTTCATCAGATGACTCGTCTAATATTCTCTCGAAATTATTATTTTCCATTTCTTTTTAACTCACTACACTGTGCCACTGACACTTCGCATAGGACACTTTAACTCGTCGAATGCTAAAGACTTTTTGACGCGGAGACAGACTCTCTCCATAAGTTTCAACCCCCATCCCTCTCAAAATTATCGCAATTCTTCCTTAAAAAGATATTTAGGAAGATGTTTCGCTCTCGTTTACGACCGATTTTCTGCGAGGGTACAAAGCAGCCGAACGTTGGCGCCGATACGTTGCATTCTTCCTTAAAAAATATTAAGAAAAATGTTTCGCTCTCGTTTTTATGGGAGATTTTTCGCGAGGGTACAAAGCTGCCGAACGTCAACGCAAATAGGTAGAGGCCTATTAAATCACGTTTGACATGTTCGTCGCAGCGTCGGCTTAAAATCTTCATTCCTTTCCTAATGATAAAATGTCCATAAAATGAAAAACATAGTTTTAATGAACTCTAGAACGCTCCGTTGACAAGTTCGAGCAGCCGGACATCGGCGCTTCCGTAATAAAATTATATTAACGAGGGTACAAAATTGTTAATCATCGGCGCTTGTTCTATACCTTTTTGGGGAAAATGTCTAAGAACCCTCATAAAAAAGTCGTAAAGATACCATCTACAAATATTGCACTCAGAAAACTCCCCCTCCTTTGTCGAAACATCCCCCTCCACCCGCGTGACGTCAGCCCCCGCGCCTACGAGATACCCCCGCCCCGCGTGACGTCATACCCTCGCCACGGAGAACCCCCCGCGCCCCACACCCCCCTCAGAGGACCTGAGTTAGAACTCTCATAGTATCCCTACTGACGGCCAAATATTTAAAGCGTACTGGTTCCGTCTCTTATCGCTCGGCGACGTCCATACTGGGTTTAATAACGAGAGATGCGCGTTGATTATCGACAATATTTCTTTCTCTCGCGATATTTCGCAACAATGACCACTAAGAAGAGCCTGGGATGGATATGCGCTCTTAAGGTGGACGAACTAAAGAAGGAACTCGCGGCTAGGGTTGTTGGGAACAATTGTCAGTAAAAGGGATTCTCCCCACTCTCCGGAGTAGACTGCTTAGATTCGAGGCCGCGAACTTAGCCGGGAAGGAACACGTGTCTACCCCCGAAATATCCGATAATTCCTCCGAAGACGAACCGAAAGATGAAGAGGGGGCGATCGGGGGGGAGCCTAGGCAGATACCGAGACGACCCCTGACACGGGTGGAGGTCCCGACACCTCCAGAGCAGTGATGCAAGATTTCACGCGCGACAGCCACTTCGCGACAGCCATCTTGCAGTGGAGGGGGTAGGTCGGCAGCGCAGAGCGCACCGAAAAGATGAGAACCCTTGTCCTTCGAACATATGTAGAAGAGGACAGGTATATATCTTTTGTCCTTTATTTTCTTTTGATAGAATAGAGCTCTAACCCCCCTACAGAATTATCAAGGCGAGAAAAATATAGATCCGAAAGTCGCTGAATCAGGAATCGAACCCGAGACCTTTCGCTTGCCGGGCGACTGCTCTCACCATCTGAGCTATTCAGACCCTTCGACCCTATATTTTTCTCTGCCTTAATAAAATAACTATTTGTAAATAACGCCTTTTTCTCGCCTATAATTCTGTAGGGGGGTTAGAGGGGATCTTTGGAATTAAAAATCTCGAATTGAGATTGTTCCTTAATAAAGTCTTGGCGGTGTACCAAGCAAAATGTGTGCCCCGTGCACAATTAGTTAATTCCAACGAAAAATTAATTTTCGTTGGAATCGACGCACCGACATCCGCGTATGGCTCGAATAGCCAATCTAGTCCCGATTTATATTTGATATATATCGAGCCTTTATATTCTTAGTGTTTAATTCACGCCGGCTGAAAAAGGCGTTATTTACAAATAGTTATTTTATCAAGGCAGAGAAAAATATAGAGTCGAAGGGTCTGAATAGCTCAGATGGTGAGAGCAGTCGCCCGGCAAGCGAAAGGTCTCGGGTTCGATTCCCGATTCAGCGACTTTCGGATCTATATTTTTCTCGCCTATAATTCTGTAGGGGGGTTAGAGGGGATCTTTGGAATTAAAAATCTCGAATTGAGATTGTTCCTTAATAAAGTCTTGGCGGTGTACCAAGCAAAATGTGTGCCCCGTGCACAATTAGTTAATTCCAACGAAAAATTAATTTTCGTTGGAATCGACGCACCGACATCCGCGTACGGCTCGAATAGCCAATCTATTCCCGATTTATACCAATAAAAAAATCGCGTAAATCAATATTTAAAAAAGAATGGTTAGATATTGAAGAATTTAAACTTTGGTTGCGTGAAGTGCCACATGACGAAAGTTTATTTTTTTGTTTGATTTGCGATAAATCTATCGCTAGTAGTTTATCGCAAATCCATCGTCATGCAGAATCCAAAACACACATAAATATATATAAAAAATATCTAGAAAAAAATCAATCAAATTTAGAAGATTTAAATATGCAAAATAAATCTCTTTTGCCATTTAATGAGCGTAAAAAATCCGCGGAAATCAGATATGCAGCATTAATTGCTGATAAAAACATTTCTCATCAAAATACAACAGAGATTCTTACATTTTTTCAACAAATAGGAGAAGATTCTGACGTATTGAAAAGCATGAGCATGAGTCGAACGAAATGTAAAGGCATTATTACAAACGTTTTGTGTCCGATTGAGACGGATCGTGTCGTCAATAAAATTCAAAATACGAAGTTTTCAGTTTTTATTGACGAAACATCAGACAATGGATGACTTTTTTTGTCCGATGCGTTGATTCGGAGACATTAGATGTTCGCTCGCAATTAGTCAAATTAATCGATATTGATGCCAAAGATCCAAGCGCAGAAAAGTTGTTTCAGGCATTTAAATGTGAAATGTGGAAACTGCAGATACCATTTCCAAATATTGTCGCCTTATCGTGCGATAACGCATCTGTGATGACAGGGAAATATTTATCGTTCAAAAAAAAGTTGGAAGAACTATGTCCACGTTTACTAACTTTAACATGCCCTTGCCACTCCGCTGCATTAGCAGCGCATACTGCATGTAATAAAATACCTGCGTATTGCAATGAATTTATTTAAAAAATTTCTAATTATTTGAACAGCAGCCCAAAACGTACAGCAATTTTCAAAGAATTTTGTGAATGTTTCCAAGAAACAAATCGCAAAATATTAAAATTATGTGATACACGCTGGCTGTCTCATTATTTATGTGTCGAACGACTTCTTGAATCTTGGGATACAATTAAATATTTTCTTACCGAAATGGTTGTAAGGGAAAAAAAAAATTCTGGAGAATATCTACTGTCTATGATGAACAACGTTGAACTAAAAGCTTATTTTCTTTTTTTAAAATATACTTTAAATTTCTTTAATGCATTTAATGCATTTTTTCAAGTATTAGAAACCAGAATTCATTTATTACAACTAAAATCCAAAAAATTTCTTTTCCAAATCTGCAAAAATTTTTTAAAAGAAGAGCATTTAGAACCATTTTCTGAAAATATTGCATTCTCTCTAAAGGAGAACCAAAAAGATCTTAATGAAGTTACTTTGGGTTCAGAATGTGAGGAATATCTTAACGAATTACTACTGGAAGGTCACGTAGACATTGTTAAAATTATTCGAGAAAATTGTTTAACATTTTATGTGACTGCTGCAGAAGAAATTCGTAAAAGATTACCAATAAATGACATATTTTTATCACAATTAATAGTTTTTCAACCATTTGTAAGCTTTTATAATAGAGAAACATCATTCAATAACGTTTCTTTCGTCATTAAAACTATTAGCGGTTTTGATGAAGATGCTTTAAAAAAAGAATGGATTGCATTAGCATCAGATTTTACAATGGTAGAAAAACAAAGCCTCACTAAATTAAATTTTGATAATGCTTGGAAAGAAATTTTACAACGTCGAGACACCAATAATAATGCTAAATATCCTAATTTAAAAAATGTTATAAATACTATTAGATCGCTTCCAAATTCTAATGCCGATCCGAAGAGAATGTTTTCTCTTTTAAATAATGTAAAAACAAAAAAACGTAATAAATTTTCGTCGGCTTCTGTTAATGCTATTTGTGTATTTAAATCTGCATTAAAGACGAGGGGAGAAACAGCTATAAACATGCAAGTTAATGAAAAACATTTGTTTCTTATGTCGGCGGACAAATTATATGCTACTGCTGTAAAAAAAATAAAAATATTTTAAAGCTACATGCTGCAGACGCTGATGTTGCCGACATACCTGGTCCCTCGTCTTATTAATAATACATTTTATTTGAAAGACGTCATGCTTAAAAGCATGTAAGAAAATTGTGTATATAAATATATATATACACACACACATACACATAATATATTTATATTGAAGTATATTGGGATGCAATTCACTTTTTATTAATTAATTATATATAATTGACTTTTTATTTCTTTTTTATTTATTTTATTAATTTTTTTATTAATTTTTTTTTATTTTAAATATTTATTTATTTTTATTATTTTATAATTTTAATATTTTTTTAATAATGACATTTCCCAATATACATTTTAAATTTTTTGACTGAAGAAACCACCACTTTCTCGCGGTTTCCGTTGAGCAACAATATGTACGTCGTACATTTCTTCTTCTTCCTCGTCGTATCTTCATGCCTGAAGAATCGTGACATTATGGTCATGTGCAGTGGCGAACCACCGTCGTCCAACGTTGGCGGTCTTCCGCCTCTCGGAGATTCTTTTGCAATGGTTGGCCCGTGATCTCTACGTCGTACATTAATACAAAATAAATAGGGAATAAAAAGAATAAAGTCTTAAACAATATTTATAAATTAAAATATTATTTTATTACAATTATTTCTTTAAAGATAAAAAATCTTTTTTAATAGAAAGGCGTAAGTAGTGATATAAGGAGAGTTCTAACCCATGGAGCAATGAGGGGGGTGAGGGGCGAGGGGAACCCAGGGCGCGGGGGATGACGTCACGCGGGGAGTGGGAATGACGTCACGCGGGGAGGGGGAGGCGTCCGCGGGGAGGGGGAAGCGTCCGCGATTTTGGTGCCTGGTCCGCGAGGGGTCCGCGGGGAGGGGGAGGCGTCCGCGAGGTTAGGGTCCGCGAGGGGTCCGCGGGGAGGGGGAGGCGTCCGCGAAAGACCGCATGAAGCTTTTTGGATAAGGGGTCCGCGCGGAGAGAGGAACGCGAAGGAGAGCGCGAGGCGCACGCGAGAGAGATGACGCAAGAGCGAGAGAGATAGCGCGAGATGACGAGAGGTAGCGAGATGACGCGAAGGAGAGCGCGAGAGCTGATGCAACGAAGGAGAGCGCGAGGTGCACGCGAGAGAGATATCACAAGAGCGAGAGAGAGATGTTGCGAGACGATGCGGCGATGGAGAGCGCGAGAGCTGATGCAGCGAAGGAGAACGCAAAGAAAGAGGTGGACGCGAGAGAGACTTTTTTTTAATAATATTTTTTTTTTAAATTAATATTTTTAGGATGAGGAAGGGGAGAAGATCTAATCTAAAATAAACTATATATTTTTAATATTTAAAATAATTTTTATTATATAACTATGTGTGTGTGTATATTTTACAAAATGTTTGTGTGTGTATGTGTGTGTGTGTGTGTGTGAATTTAAAATTTAAAATATAATAATAATAATATATAAAATATAAAATATAAAATATAATATAAAATATAATATAAAATATAAAATATAATATAAAATATAATATAATCATAAAATCTAAAATATAATATAATAATATAAAATATAATATTTACGACAGCAACACATGGTTAAGCAATGCCTGTCTGAACGAGAGTGTCTGGATATGATGAGGCGGTCAAATGTTTGATGCAGCGCGAAGCGGAGGCGACGGCTGGGCGGGGACTCCTGCATAACAGAAATTTGTTATTAATTAATTTAATAATTTATAATTAAAAAGAAATACTTACTAGTTCCAATTTTCCACCACAGGTTCTGGTGGATATGGCTCTAGGCCAAACAGTTCCCGAAGAGCATACATGTTCTCCCATAGCCAACTGTTATTGGCATCCATTTCCCGCGCCTCTGCAGTTTCGCACCACATTTCTGCAAACATTTATCGATGTTCCCACCTCAGCATTCTCACCCAGTTCAGTTAAATCTTGCTGCACCACGTGTTGCGGCCGTAAATTTTGCACAATGTTATAGATCATCTGCAAAATATGAATATTTAATATATATCTAAACATATTGCAACATTCTGTACAATAGTTTTAAATAAATTGTACAACTTACTATTTCGGGAAGCGTACGGCGCAGAAAACTTCCAGTCATTTTTTTTGTTTTTTTTCACTCTTTTTTAAGATACTAACGTGTCAAACGCTAAAAACTTTATGACGAACATCGCGGAGACAGACCCGCTCACGTTAAAAAGAGTAGGGGAGTAGTATGACATAATAGCTTGAACGCTTACTCGGCACATGAGATAAGAAAACAGATGGTCCGAAACAAAGATTCCATGATGAGAATAAGCATATGAATAATATTTAAAATTGAAACCACCTTCGAACGTCAATAGAACCACGTTCGAATCACAATCGAACCTCGATCGAACCACGTTCAAACATCAATCAAACACCTTCGAACCACTTTCGAACCACATTCGTACCTCGATCAACCACGTTCGAACATCGATTGAACGTCAATCAACCACCTTCGAACCACTTTCGAACCACGTTCGAACATCGATCGAACGTCAATCAACCACTTTCGAACCACTTTCGTACCTCGATCAACCACGTTCGAACATCGATTGAACGTCAATCAACCACGTTCGAACATCGATCGAACATCAATCAACCACTTTCATACCTCAATCAACCACTTTCGAACCACCTTCGAACCTCGATCAAACATCAATCAACTTCGATCGAACCACCTTCGAACCTCGATCAAACATCAATCAACCTCGATCGAACATCAATCGAACCACGTACATCGATCAACCACCTTCGAACCACTTTCGAACCATGTTCGTACCTCGATCGAACATCAATCAACTACAGTCAAACCTCAATCGACTACATTTAAAAAATTATAACATAAGAATTCTGTCACATGCTGAAATTAATACGAGCACGTGACATATAATACGTATGCGTATGAGGAAAATGAGCGAACAAAGATAATATTATTTCAATATTAATTTATTCAAAAAAAGTGTGTGGCGAATCATTGTGATGATTTGACTACCAATTAAATATTTTAAATACATTTTCTAAAGCACAATTTTTTACATGTTTATCGCAACGTAGGCTATAGGTAGTATCTAAGTTGTTTAATGCAGGAATATCTTCATAGTTGCATCCAAGGTCTCAATAATGAAACCGTTTCTCGCATCGTCCATTATATTGGTCAACTATTCTCGCTTTTCATGGCCTTTTACGTACACAAGAGAGGATGTCTCTTCTTCTTCTTGTATCATACCAGCGATAGCTGTTGTAATCAAACGCTGAGCCATGCAGTATGGAACGCTTCCATCTTCCCATTGCAATCCATGATGATTTCGAGTCAACCAACGAAGCTTGACGTCTCTCCGATTTTATGAGCATGATGATTTCGAGTCAACCAATGAAGCTTGACGTCTCTCCGATTTTATGAGCACACCCCATGGTACGGGGCATGCGAAAAAATAATGTGAAACAATGAATCCTCTTCTCAGAATCGCCGCTTCCTTCACGATAAATCGTTTATTGAGAATAAATCCTTGCAGATCCACAAACGTCGGTACAACCATTTTGTTGCAAGAATGTTGGACGACTGATGTAGATTGTTAAATCTCAATCATTTAAATCTCAATCATTTATATTACATCGGAGGAGGGGATAATTGCTGATTATGTAATTTTACGAACTACGTTGGACAAAGGACAATATTCGACAACACGATCAGCAAGATGAGACAATATGCTGTAGTATTTGCCGGTACATCTTCCTTACATTCAAACTCTATTCTCATGTCCACGGTAGAATTTTTGACAGAATCATTTTGTCGCGAACAATCAATAACTGCGAGAGGACCGCAATGTAGAAATTTCGCGATAGTTAGTACATTCTCAATATCACACCCGTAATAAGATTTACGAAAACGAGAGTACATATCAAACAAGAGGGCGAATCTATTTTTTTCAAAATCTAAATTTAAATCATCATAGGGATAAGATTCAGAGTTTAGATACAGCTTTACGTTGGCTAATTTACAATGATCGAATACAGTAACATCTTTTGTCATAATATTTTTTCTACCAGTCTGCAGTGCAAAGATCACATATCGCGGCTTTTCCAGCTGAGAAGCAGTTTTCACAGTCCATGAATGCTTGGTTGTACTATGTAGCAGAGGAAATTCGTATAGATCCCATGCGCGAAAACTCATGTTTAAGAATTGCCCGCTTTCCAATGCCAATAGCAAGGACAGTTTATTAACCTCATTCAATAGTACATGAGGCATACGCCATTGTATCTTGAGTAATTCAATAGCAGCTTCAGCAGGTCCATACAGACAATTGTTGTCGCTGCGCGAACGTATCAAAATTAATTCATGGCGAGCATTAATCACAACACGTTTGTAATCTTCGCAAAATCTCAATAGCATGTTGAGCGGCACGCAAAAGTTGAACATACAAATTTCATTACATGACCCATTATGTGTCATATCCCATCCAGCATTCTTCAAGATTTTACTTCTCTCGGTTGTTAAAGAAACATAATTTTTCATCGTTGAAGTTATTCCAACGTTTCTGTTGCGATCAATCTCCACACCATTGAGTTCATATCGAATTTCATCAAACATGAACGCAACACAATTATTTGTTAATATCATCGTTTCATTTGCATCTATTTTAGATGTCATCAACTTTCCCTCGACATACAAAAAGCTTTCGCACGGCAACGTGTACAAATCCTGGTGGTGTATAGGTATCCGTATCTCGTCGCTATGTCCAAGCGATGTGTTAGCATATGGATTGTATGTATGTGTCTCAACCTTGACGATACGATCATCAAAGACTGGTTCACCACCAATATTCAAAATATCAATCATCTTTTCGTACGATGAATCCCAATGATTTTAAAAATTCGCGATTCAATGCGCTGAGTTTCTTTTTAGTGTAACGAGATCTCTGATTATTGTCGCTCACTGCCGCAGCTGCTCTCGCAAAAGTATTGTCCCTCGTAATGTCCCTCGTAAAATTATTATCTCTCACGTGCTCCGTATCATTTAGCACGAGCATCACACGCTAATTTTGTCGACGCCGTACGTGCAATCTTACAGTAACTTCCTCTCCTCGAAAATCCAACAATCGTCCTTCTTGATCAACAATGCGTATCGTTAGATCAGTAATGCTCCGTACGACGATCGGGAGATAAATGATCTGTGCAGGCGTTTCCGATATCTTATATCCTGGCGGCACGCTCGGTGAAAATTCATGTATCGTGTGTACGCGCTTGTCATTACTGTACGCACCAGTGGTGACGCTACATTCTATACGGATAATATTCACGCTAATAATATTTATAGGTAAATCCGAATCATGCCATTTGTGAGGTTGCAATATACGATTCGACGAGAATCCCAACAACGATCCTATATTGTATGGTTTATTAAAGTTTATTCTATAGATGCATTTGATTTCGCTCTTTAGAGTATTATGATTGGCGCCAAGCGCTATTGCATCTTCATTCTGCTCTTTATTGGAAGGATATTGTGAAATTGCACGTCTCAGATACTCATCTATAGCATGTATTTCGTATGATCCTTCGGGTATTGTAATTTCCTTGTCATCGTTATCAAAGTAAAATTTATTATTCTTAGAATTTACATTCGGAATCGTATGATAAGTTTCAAAATCTGTTAAACCGAGCTCATAATCACCATTCGATAAATCTATAGCTGGAAAGTAGCTTACAGTGAGAACGCTACTTTTGCCAGTCAACGTTAGTGTTAGCAACATGTTGTCAAACTGAATCGTGATGATGGATTGACAGGTTTTATATCAACCGTTTGAAGAAATCGTAAACACAATTGTCCACAATTATTCTGATTATTTTGATAGGATGTGTGATTGTATTCTATTTTCGTAACATTTAAATATTGCACCAATTCTTTGGGTGGTCGTAGATTACCAAAACTATCGAAATATATTGATCGATTTCCCCTCTTTACATATGCAATGGGTACCGGAACCATCAACGTCATCCAAATTTACAATACCGCTTTCATTTTGTCGTATACCGCTTATCGGTAAATTATTGCGCATGAAAACACCTCTAAAGAATGGTATACGTATACGTCTTGCCAGTTATTCTAATTGTACATTAGTTGTTACACCCACAGGCATTTTTAGCGTTTTTTTTTACGTTTTTTTTTCTTAGTTGAGAATCCCTGTCCACGCTTGTATGGAGCGAGATAAACTCCACAACCTTCCATAGCGCGATTATGACGTTGCATTTCTTCAAGCTGACGTTGCGCAGCCTTGCTATCATTCACAGGGATACAAGGACTCAGATGCCTGGTTTACTTAGACGACATTGTCATCTATGGATCCCAATAGAATGTCATTTTTGGGATATTTCAATTTTGTATACGGATGCTGTTTTGTAATTGCCTGCAGACGTTTGTACCGCTATCCGTTTTGTTTGTACTTTTATAGGCGTAAATATACCGAACTTTGTTAATTGATGTTACAGCTAATAGTGTCATTTTTTAAGAAATTTTAATTCTGTAAACAAGTGTTTTGTTACCGTCTGCAGACGTTTGTATTGCTTTCCGTTTTGTTTGTACCCTTACAGGTGTAAATATATCGAATGTTCAAAATTGATGTTAAAGCTAATTTTGTCATTTTTGGGATATTTCAATTCTGCATACGGGTGCTGTTTTGTAATTGCCTGCAGACGTTTGTACCGCTATCCGTTTTGTTTGTACTCCTACAGGTGTAAATACACCGAGTTTTAAAAATTGATGTTACAGCTAATAGTGTCATTTTTTAAGATATTTTAATTCTGTAAACGGGTGCTGTTTTGTTATCGTCTGTAGATGTTTGTATTGCTTTCTGTTTTGTTTGTACTCTTACAGGTGTAAATATATCGAATGTTCAAAATTGATATTAGAGCTAATAGTGTCATTTTTGGGATATTTCAATTTTGTTTATGGGTGCTGTTTTGTAATTGCCTGCAGACGTTTGTACCGCTATCCGTTTTGTTTGTACCTTTATAGGTGTAAATATACCGTATTTTGTTAATTGATGTTACAACTAAGAGTTTTTCAAGTGTCAGTGATCAAATAAAAATGCTGGTAAGGAGGCATACTCTGTCAGTATATTTGTCAGAGGTTCAGCAAGAGCATCTCAAATATGGCACAATTGGAAGCAAGTTTGTTGGAGCAAGCCACAAGGGTGAATTCGGTGGAAGAATATATTGTGTGGGAGCAGCAATGTGACGAATACATCGAATCACTAGAAGAACAAAGTCGAATAAAATAAAACGACCACGATTACCGATCGGAGTTCGACAATCGCTTGTCTCCCAAATCGCGCGTCTCGAAGGGTTGAAGAATTCGGTACGCGGACGTTTTGTACATGCAGATGCCGGAAGCAGTTCGCGAGACATCGGACTCATATGGCGAGAGATTGATACGGCGTTCGAGAGCCGCATCTTGACTGGTGCGGTGATAAACAGCAATCACATTGAACCTCGTCAATTTCTAGAGGAGGCTAAAGACATTGTGATCAGACACGTGCAAAAAGTGTTGCAAAAACACACTAGTGTGAAAGTGAACACTATATTTAATGGCGAGTTCATGTCGGGCGATAAGCGTGCTAATAAAAGTATCAATACGAAAAACTTTGAAATCTTTCGCACCTCCGATTTACATGATTGGTACAAACGCCGCGTTATCGACCCCACACTAGCATCGCTAGAAGAGTTTCAAGAACGCGATAGTGGTTGGGCATTGTCGCGAATAATCAATTTAATTGTAAATATAAACAAGTATAATGCAATGCGTGCGGGATGCCACATTAAATTACCGCGAGAAATAATGAACAAAAGAGCAGTGGTTAATGTGCAATCAAAAGACAATGCATGTTTTGCATGGGCGGTGGTCGCAGCTCTATACCCCGCAGAAAGAAATGTGGAACGGGAATCTTCATATCCGCATTACACAACAGTGCTGAATCTCCAAGACATTGAGTTTCCAGTGACTGTGAATCAAATTAAAAAGTTTGAACTATCAAACAACATTTCGATAAATGTGTACAGCATCGAAGAAAAGAACATTGTCTCGATACGTCTCAGTGAGCAGAAGAAAGACAGACACGTCAACTTGCTGTACGTGGAAGACAGCAACAACATTGGACATTTCGCATGGATCAAGAATCTCTCCCGGCTCGTGAGCTCGCAATTGAGCAAAAACAATGACAGAAAATATATCTGCGATCGGTACGTATATTTAATTAAAAACGCAATATATATATAATATATAAGTAAAACGTAATATATAAGTTATATATGGTGTTACGTCCAGACTCAAGGAAGAAAGAGTCGAAAGGAAGGACGTAACTAAATTTATCTTTTCGAACGACGGCAGACTATCCGTCTGTTCGACCCGAACGAACGTCTGGGCCCAAATAGGTCAACGACCGCAAGGGTCGCTCTTACTCTATTTAAAGGGCCGTTCGCTCGGTGGTCCCTTTTTGGCAAGAGAATTTAATCTCTTTTACGCAAGATGGGACCTTGTGCGATCTTAATTTACGGGAATGAGTGGGAACAGGTTATTAATAAATGAAAATCATTTGTGTTGAAATTTATAAATTTATTCCTAATATAGAGACGAAAGAATTTATATACATAATAATATAATCGACGGACTTAGTTGCTAATGAAGAGTGAGTGTATGTGTATGGGTCGCGGGTGATACATTAGTACGGAGGTCTTCAATCGGGGCAGAAAGGGGTAAAAGTTATTGTTTAAATTTTAGAGTCCCAATTGGTGGTTACAATAATCTAAATGCTAATAGATGTATAATTTTGTGTCCATGTTTGTGCGTGTGAGAGAGAATGCTAGGTTATGAAAGTTCGGTAATTTCGACGGTGGAAGGGAAAAGGAAAGCGCGGAGGATATCGACGGGGAATCCGATGGGCTTGGGATGGATAGGAGTAAACATAGGGATGAGGGCGCCGGGGAGACTTCCCGCTACAATTCTCATGAACTGCTCTTCATCGGGAACGTCTGGCCCGCAGGTGTAAACACCTTCTGGGAGTGGGAGCTCTAGTATAGGGAAATTAGAAAGGAGCCATCTATTCGTCTTCGCGTTGGAATGGAATTTGCCCGATGTGTCTCCTTAAAAAGGAATAGGCCTCGTTATAAATGAAGGGGATTTCTACTGCATCTTGGCAAGTGCAACCTTCGTCACACTCTATATTAAGTGGCGAGGGGGAGGGAGAATGATTGAGACGAGGAGAGGGAGGGTGAGAGAGAGAGAGAGAGAGAGAGAGAGAGAGAGAGAGAGAGAGAGAGAGAGACTGGATAATGTTGAGTAGGGGAAAGGTATGGGAAACGGTAATCACGAATCTCGCCGTTATCACGGGAAATCCTGAGTGATTTTTTGGAGATGGGTGAAATCACGGATTTCGCCGTTATCACGGGAAATCCTGAGTGATTTTCGGAGTGAAGGAAATCACGGATCTCGCCGTTATCACGGGAAATCCTGAGTGATTTTTGGAGATGGATGAAATCACGGATCTCGCCGTTATCACGGGAAATCCTGAGTGATTTTTCGGGATGAAATAGAGAGGGAGAAGAAGGTTTAGGGTTGGATATGATAGCACTTGCGCAAAAGGAGATAAAGAAAATGGCTTTATCTTAAATCCAAGAATTATTTTGATACGGGGTGAAAATTGTACTTTATCTTTTTCCCTTGTTATATACATATATGTGTGTCTTGACTTACTGTTAGTAGAGTGCGTTGTTAATAATTGCTGCAGGGTTCTAGTCTGGTTGTGTGGTCGTCCGGACTTCCACTATGTCTTTTTTCTTCACTTGCACTCTAACGAACGTCGAAATTTGAGTTGAAAGCGGATTTCGAAATTGAAAGTATAAAAGTCCGAAGAGTATAGATACGATCTCGGATAGCTTATACACGGCAAACTGCGCTCGAAAGTTCGGACAAAAATCTCACCTCTCGAGGGATATCGCGGGTATATAAACCTTCTTGCTCCTCCTTCCCGTTAGTTTGTTAACATTTCCTGACGAATAAGAAATTTTTCAATGACGCCCTTTCAGTCCCGGATGCGTCTCTTGACTTTAAAAGTTTATCGGGATTGGTCAGGGCTTTTGTTTAGGGCCCTAGGTTTTGACCAATGGAGAATTTGTTGAGGTTTATATTTTTATTATCCTCTCGAGATTATCTCGGTGATCTGTCAGGCGGCATTTGTTTGGATTCGGTTATCGTTGTTAGTCTGGTAAAATTTTATTCGTTTTCAAGTGGAAGTTTTCTTCTAAATTTTTATTGATTTTCAAGTGGAGATTTCCTTCTAAAAAGTTTTTATTACCTTTTAAGTAAAATTTTCCTTTAAAAGAAAGATTTTTATTGCTTTTCAAGCGCGAGTTGTCAACTAGTCAAAGCGAGAATTTCAGACACCGCGAGTTACATCTGGTATGTATCTCTCCCTTTTTTTTATTTTTATTTTTACGATTAACCGTCTCCGGTCAGCTGCTTCGCCTGCCAAATCATAGTCTTATTCCCACGCCTGTGATTTTTCAATCATCGCCTTGCATTCTTTGAAAGAAAAGAATCGTGGAGTCCACAGGACGTAACACCCCCCGCCTTAGATAAATGTTGGGGTGTAAAACACGACATTTGCAAAGAGAATTATATGGAATAATCCGATTCTTTTCTTTCGGAGGAATCACGACTTGTTGATTGGAAGGGCTCACATTTAATTTTTATTTTATTAAATGTATTACCTTGAATTATTAATTGTCTTCTTAATTGTGTAGAGAAGGAGGAAAGATAAGGCGACCTCCAAAACCCCTTCCTTTGTTCTTTCGTCCTTCTTGTGTCGTTTTATTCTTTACTCATAGCTTATTTTTAATTGTACTTATTTATTTAAATTTATTACCGCTAATACATGTAACGCAGGTGTGGAGCCCTTTTTCTATCGTATAAAAATTCTAATGAAAATAGAGGGATACATAACATATATATATATATAAGAAAATATATATATGTTATATATAAAGAAAAAGAAAAGAACTAGGCACGTTTTTATCTGCCTGATTTTCGTCAGTAGTCTCTGGTGTCAAGTAGCAGGTCCCTTCCTTTTATTGCTCTTCTATCCCTCTGGGGATCACAGCTTGACCCCAACCTTCGGCCTAGTATGTCTGGTCAACGTATAGATATTCTTCTATGCAGTCCCTGCAGTTTATCGCCGGTTTGATTGTTACTATTACTTTATTGCATTTTATTCTCGTCGTAGTGTAGATTGCGTTGCGTGGTTTTCCAAACAACTACAAAATTTAGCGATACGCGTAAAGAATATTTTGGCAACTAACGTCCTCATGGTAAATTTAACATCAGACGAGTGGGAAAAATTTCATAGCGCGACACATTGTCATATATGTGAGAAACCATTCACGCAAGATGACGATACACGCGTACGCGATCATTGCCAGCTGACCGGGCGGTACAGAGGTCCAGCACACTCAAATTGCAACTTAAATTATAAAAACTCTTTTTGTATTCCAATAGTATTTCATAATTTATCCGGTTACGACTCACATTTCATAATTAAGGAAATAGCTACAGCTTTCGAAGGGGGAATCGATTTACTTCCAATAACTAAGGAAAAATATATATCATTTACAAAAACTGTCAATAGTACCAACGATGACAAAGATTGGAAAGCTTGCATAAAATTATGATTTTATCGATTTATATAAATATCTCAATACTAGTCTCGACAAATTGGCATCATTTCTAAGTAAAGAAAAACTCAAAATTTTACATTCGGAATTTCAAAATTTATCAACCGAAAATTTCAATCTATTAACACGGAAGGGCGTCTTTCCATACGAATATATCAACTGTTTTGAAAGGTTGCAAGATACGTGTTTACCGCCCCGCGAATCATTCTACAGATCCTTGACCGGCGACACAGTATCCGAGAGCGATTACGCGCACGCCGAAAACGTATGGGAGCGGTTCTCCATTCAAACGCTGGGCGAATATAGCGACTTATATTTAAAAACTGATGTCTTGTTATTAGCTGACATTTTTGAAAATTTCCGGGATAAATGTATCGTGAGTTATGGGCTCGACCCCGCGTATTATTATACTCTCCCCGGGTATACGTGGGACGCCATGTTAAAGCATACAAAAATTACGTTCGAATTACTTACAGACGTTGATATGGTAATGTTTATCGAACGGGGTATACGCGGCGGTCTGAGTCAACGTTCAAACAGATATGCACACGCTAATAACAAGTACATGCAGTCGTACGATTCATTGAAACCATCTTCGTATCTAATGTATTTCGATGTAAATAATTTATATGGATGGGCAATGTGTCAACCATTGCCTTATGCTGATTTTCAATGGGTCGACGATGTATCTAATTTCGACACATCATATATCGCGCTCGATTCACCCACAGGCTACATCCTCGAGATAGATTTAGAATATCCACGACATCTTCACGACACGCACACTGACCTACCGTTTTGCACTACATACACTACCGCAACCTGCAGCAATGTACGCGTCACGGCCTTCGCGTTGCAAAAATACATCGCATATTACAATTCGCGCAATCTCCCTGGCTTCGAAATTATATCGAACTTAATACGCAATTTAGAACACACGCGAAAAATAATTTTGAAAAAAATTTATATAAAATGATGAATAATGCAGTATTCGGCAAAACGATGGAAAATGTGCGTAATCGGATTGTAAAACTTATCACACATTGGGAAAGAAGATACGGTGCAGAGGCAATGATTGCGAAACCAAATTTCCACAGTAGAAGCATCTTTTCGGAAAATCTTATTGCTGTAGAATTACGTAAACTCGAAGTAAAATTTTACAAATCAATCTATGTCGGCATGTGCATACTCGACATCTCCAAAACATGTTTATACGAATTTCATCATGAGTACATGTCACCGCTGTATCGTGACAGATGCAGGGTAATGTACACCGACACAGACAGCCTAATATACCACTTCGAATGTGAAGATGTGTACGAGAATATAAAGCGCAACCTCGACAAATTTGATACGAGCGATTACGCTGCGGACAATGTGTACGGTATACCGCTCGTGAATAAAAAAGTACCTGGTCTAATGAAAGATAAAAATAACGGTGTGATATGACCGAATTTGTAGGGCTTAGAGCAAAAATGTATGCGAGTGGATGGCAAGAAAGATACGAAAAAAGTAAAAGGAGTCAAGAGTAACGTTGTCGCGAGAACGATAACGTTTGATGATTATACGCGGTGTTTGAATGAAGAGATTGAAATGACACGTAGTCAGTCATGTATAAGATCGAAATTGCATGAAGTATACACCATTCGCGAGACAAAAATTGCTCTAAGTCCTCACGATGACAAGCGGTATATCATACCTGAAACCACTGATACATTGCCATGGAGACATTATAAAATATCTTTGTAAATAATATTTGTTGTAAAATATTTTGTATAAATATGTATATTATATGTATATTTGTATTTATAAAATTATTAGATAAATATATTGTAAAATAAAGAGTGTACATATATTTTAAGTAAATGTTTATAATATATTATTTTTATGAATCCATGAGTTGTGAGATTTATCCAGTCCCAACCATTTCACATAAACATCATCACCTCTTTTCCGCAAAACCTTTACCACGCGATATACATCGGGATTTGCAACATGATGTAACTCGTACTCGTAGAATCCTCCGGCGACGGAATTTCCGCGCGAATCTTCAAGTATATATGTCGCAGGATTAGTTTTCTGCACTTTGATAATTTTAAATATTTTCGGTAATCCAATTTGGTGTAAAACCTTTTTCGAAGATGGTCTTGAATTTACTCACGCGTACCTGACAGCCTACTTTGAATCTTGCCGGAGCAGCAATTTTTACGTTACTGTATATCGTATTTAAAAGTTTTTCGGTGACTTTGTATGTGACTGCAATTTGTCTTCCGAACCGAAATAATGCAAGCATCTGTAAAAACAAATAATTAGTTTTTTTCCCATATATAACTTATATAGGGTGTCCCATAATTCGCGAACCACCCGTCAGTTGTAGGTAGAGTAGGTTAAACTGAGTCAAAAAGTCCTCTACCATTTTGCGATTTTCTCAATAATTAATGAGAAATAAATTAAAGAAAATCAGCCAATTCAAGCGATGATAAGCGTGCAGCGAGAAGAGACAGCCCACTCGGGGGTCCAGAGTTAGCGCTACTCGTATGTAGTTACTGTCTTTTGTAAAGCGCTCCTCCCCGCTTCATCGCGCGCCTAGCAACCGTGTAACATTATACTGTTTCTTTTCGCCGCATGCTTAGTAACGATGTGAAACTGGGCTGTCTTTTCTCGCCGTCGTCACGCGAATTGGCTGATCTTCTTTAATTTATTTCTCATTAATTATTGCGAAAATCGCAAAATGGTAGAGGACTTTTCTATTCAGTTCAACGTGCTCTACCTGCAACTGACGGGTGGTTCGCGAATTATAGGACACCCTGTATATTACATTTTTATATTATATGTATATATGTATATATATATTGCGTTTTTAATTAAATATACGTACCGATCGCAGATATATTTTCTGTCATTATTTTTGCTCAATTGCGAGCTCACGAGCCGGAAGAGATTCTTGATCCATGCGAAATGTCCAATGTTGTTGCTGTCTTCCACGTACAGCAAGTTGACGTGTCTGTCTTTCTTCTGCTCACTGAGACGTATCGAGACAATGTTCTTTTCTTCGATGCTGTACGAGAGAAGGGGGGGGGGATCTCATGTGACGGGGAATATTCCTAATTCTGGGGGGGACACTAAGGACCTGTGGTCTAAGGTTGTAGGTAGGAAGTCCGCGAACGCCGATAAGCGGCAATCGCGGGCTTCCAAGGGGTCTGCGGCTCCGACAGCCGGGGAGCAGACAGGCTCTGGTCAAGCGGCAAAGCCAGACAGAAAGCGCCGCAAGACAACAAAGAAGAAAAGGAAGAAGGGCCCGAGAGCTCCGGCGACCGCGGCTGTTACAGTCACCATCGCGGAGAAAGAGGGCAGTGGTCTGACCTACGCCCAGGTGATGAGCGAGGCGAGGGAGAAGATCTCCCTCCAGGACCTCGGCATCGTAGGGTCGAGGATCAGGCCATCAATGATGGGGACTGGTCATTGAGATCCCCGGTAGGGACCGGCTCTCTAAAGCTCGGCAGCTGGCTGAGCGGATGAGGGAAGTTCTCAAAGAGAAAGAGGAGGTGAAGGTCACGCAGCCCCAGAAGACCGCGGAGTTGAGGGTCCGGGGCCTCGACGTGGCCTCCACCTCTAAGGATGTCTCCTTGGCAATCGCCGCGGAGACGGGATGCCTAGAGGAGCTCATCAGAGTGGGGGAGATACAGCGCAGCACCGACAACGGCCCAGGCTCAGCCTGGGTCTGCTGCCCGGTCTCGGCGGCCAGCAAACTGGCCAGAGAAGGAAAGCTGCAGATCGGGTGGAACAGAGTCAGGGTGGAGACTTTAAAGGCTCGACCTGTGTTTTGTTTCCGGTGTCTCGGACATGGCCATGTCCGGGCCCGGTGCAAGGCAGCGGTTGACCGAAGCACCGCATGCTACCGCTGCGGTGATCTCGGTCATAGTGCGAAGGGGTGCACGGCGCAACCCAGGTGCCTGGCTTGCGCCGACCTGGGTTTGCCAGCTGCGCACCGAATGGGAGGTAGAGGGTGTAAACCCAAACCTCCCTCGAGAAGAAAAGAGGACGTGCCGCTTGCGGAGAGGATAGCCACGGCTTCCTCGAAGCAAGCGTCGACAAAGGCGAAAAAGCCCGGTACACTCGCGGCGAAGCGAGTCCCTGCCGGGCCAACAACAGCATCGTCCTCTGGCCGGCAGAAACCGGCCAGTAGTAGGGAGGCGGAGGCGATGGAGACCGACACTTAGTCGGCCTCGTAGACCACCATCCTCAGTTCGGAGGATGGAGTAAATCCCACAGTCAAGTGGGATTTACGGGGACTGCAGATCCACAAGTCGGGGGACTTGTGGGTCATTGCACGCAGTCCCCCGTGAGGAGGAGAGTGTGGCGCGACACCCACCTCTCCTCATGAGGAGTGAGACAAACGTCTCCCTCCTCGCGAGAAGGGCGCGAGTTAACGCGCAGCCTGAGATGTTCTTGGACGTCATGCTTTAGCGGTTCCCGAGAACATCTCGTAAGGCCGAGTGTCGCCGTCTGGTTTTTAGTGGGTCGGGGGTCGTTTATATACCCCCAGCCCCACATAACCCACCTTGCCTCCCCCGAGGCGGGTGGGTATGCGGTTGCGCATTTTCCAGACGTTAAAAAAAAAAAAAAAAAAGGTTAGGTTAGGTTAGGTTAGGTTCCCTCTCGTGGGATGCGGCCTTGCCGTGGCGAGAGGGCTCACCCCTTGCAAGAGGATAGTCTTGCAAGGGGTGCTAACTGACTCTCAAAGGACGACGGTCCATGTGCCAAACCCTCCTCCACGTGGTGAGAGTTGGAAACGTCGAGGTACCCCCTCGGCGGCTAACGGGTCACTGGCTTCGGGCAGAGCGCATATATCGCTATGTGTCTCTGGACACTGGCGTGATCGCTTGATATCCCTTCGAATGCTGCGGTCACAGCCGAAAACTGGGCGAATGCCCGGTCGATAGGCTGGGGGTAATTATCCTTAAGCCGTGGCAGGGGATGTCGGGTGATCGCAAAGGTGTCATCGCGGCGCATTAGGCGCAATCTCGAGGAAGCTTGTTCCTCGGGATGGCCGACCTGAGGAGGAAGGAAATATAGCTTGGCTTGTTTCCGAATCTGAGGGAGAACCGGCTCGGGTGCCTTGCTTGCGGGGTGCTCACGGAGAGGTGGCGGCTTGGTGGGAGGCGAGGCACGCCTCGACGAGCCTACTGGGAACAGCCATCCTCTCCGCTAGTAGGTTGCGCCTCCGGGGTCGGAGATGCTCGGGCAGGAGCGGCCTCACTGCGCGTCCTGGCTGACGGTGATGTACCGGTGGGCTTTGGCCGTGCCGGGGTGATCTGTTGGCTGGGATTCGCGGATCGCCTGAGGTCTGCACGCGTTACCCGCTCCGCATGGGGCTCGAAAGAGACCCAAGTAGAGTGGGTGATGAGGGTTGTGCTTCACCCTCCGGAAATACGGAAGCACACTTACATCGAGTCACTTATGTCGAGACACGGATGCCCACCGGGGCGCGGTGATGTCAAGTGAAGGGGGATCCCGGAGCCTGACATCGCCAGCAACAGGGGTCCGCCTCCCCCTCGTATAAAAACTCGGAGGCGGGGACACGGGTAGAGATGATGATGGTTCTCTGGGTCTTTACTCAGAGGGCAATGCATCATACAAACAGGGGTCCGCCTTTCCCCTCGTATAAAAACGCGAAGGCGGCCGGTGCTGGGATGTATTCGAAATGGAAACATCCTGGTTAAATGGCATGGTCTGACCGGTGGACGGGCACGTGCTCCTGCGATTTCGGTTGTTCCTTGTGTCGGGGTGGGTCCCTGGTGAGCCCCCTCACCCCATATGACACTTGGAGCGGCCCACCTCCCCTCTTCTGTCAGAGGCTAGGTGCCAAGAGGGGTTTCGCAGGAGAGGCGACTCCCTGCCAATACAGACGTCTGTCTAGTGGGGATCACTCGGTCCACTATAAACATTCGGCGAGTGACACGCGATCGGGGGGGGTGTCTGTCTAGCAGGTGTACAGGCTCCTCCCCCAAACGAGAGTCGGGCAGAGGGACATTTTGGGGTGGACGGTCTCTGCGGGGACCCGAAATCTATCGCACCCTCCTGGGTGGCACTCTCCCGTCGGTCGCCACCTTGTCGTGGTGGGAGGGCTCACCCAGTATACTGTCGTACTGGGTGCCAAGAGCGACCAGTACCAGGATTTCCTGGTACAAGGCCTTTCCTTGATTGGAAAGGCGGTATGCGTGTGTGTGTGGATGAATGAATGAGGGCAGGACGGGCTCTATAGGGTTGGTACCCAACCGTCCTATGGGTGGGATCCCCAGAGAATAAAGCCAACTTCTTTTACACTACTCATGATGGACACTAAGAACGAGACGATCATTACTGTCGCAGCGGGATCGGATACCGCAGCGGCCGGTGGGAGAGGCTGTATTGTCCCGGCAGCCTCCTCATCGTCATCGTACGTCGGGCCTCCACGGGAGTTGGAAGCGAGCTCCGGTGGTGAATTGGCTATCCGCTTCACCAAGGGTGGGCTTAAGGCCGTGCAAGTGCGGGGGAAGCCTAAGGCTAGTCCTAAGGCTGGCACCTCTCAGCCAACCGTACGGCTTACAAGAGTGGACCGAGGCGGAAAGATTTCCGCAAGCACCGCTCCCTTAACCAAAAGGGAGAGCGGAAGTAAAGCCACCACTGGGACGATGAGGCAGGCGCATGTCTCCCCGGACCCCCAGTGGGAACATTCCTCCTCCTCCTCCTCGTCTTCTGATGAGGAGGAGGACATGGATGTGGACGTGGAGGAGGTCCACAGCGATCAGAGGAAGGCTACGGAGGCGGTGGAGAGAGGCCGAGGTCGGCCCCCAACTACCCAAGAATATACTGGCATGACGGCGGCCCGCGCCGACCGCCTTGCCATATTAGAGAAGGAGGTCCGCCTGAAGGAGGCGCTCTACGTCCTTGACGCGAACGCCCCTCCAAAGCGCACCAGGGGAAGGGACAGCCTTCCCACCGAGGAGGAGATGAGAACTGTGCTCTCAACACAGAAAACATCGGAGATTTACGCGAAGGCTTGTCGGCATCTTATGGCTGTCGACAAGACCTCCGACGTTTCAAAGGGGCTGCAGTCGACCCTTAGCACGGCGCTAAGGAGAGCGGCGCGGGAGGTCCAGGTCGCGCTGGGCGTCCTGATGGAGAGAGCGCGCAGCGCCTCGGAGGAACCGGTCCCCTCCCAGGAGCTGAGCGCCCTGAAAGCGTACGTTCAGACGCTTAAGAGTGGTAAGGAGAAGGCGGATGCCGAGATCGATGATCTCAAGAGGTCACTCGCGGCAGCCAAAGCAGAGCTGGCCACTGCGAGGGCATCCGTCTCTCCGTCGCGCCGACCCCCTGCTCTGAAGCGGAAGCTCAGAAACAGGGACGTCGACATGGAGAAGGAGGAGGAGTCCGACCCGCCTGCACGGGATTCGGAGTGGTGCCCGAACATTCCGGCACCAAGCTCTGCTCTGAGAACAGTGGACAGGGGGACCTCCCCCTGCCCAACCGTAGTGGAGGACAACGCGGCCTCTAGTGGGCTTAGCCCACAAGAGGTTGAGGCTCTTCTGTGCAGGATCACAGAATTAAAGCAGGAAGTCGACAACACGCGGGCCGAGATGGCGGAAGTCCTGGACTCCTCCATCTCGGCAATGCAGAAATGTCGGGATGAGAATAGAGAGCTGCGTGGGCAACTAGAACTCCGGGGGAGGAATAAACCTCCATCAGCCGGGGTTCCGCGGGGGGTTAAAACTACGGGGGGTCCGTCGTCTTCTGGGAAGGGGGGGGGATCTTCTGGGGTGAGGGACTGTATTGGCTCGGGGGGGAACACGAACGAACTATGGTCGAAGGTCGTAGGAAGGAAGTCCGCGAGCGCTGATAAGCGCCTACCGCGGGCTTCCAAGGGGTCTGTGGCTCCGCTAGCCGGGGAGCAGACAGGAGTGGGTCAAGCGGCGAAGCCAGATAAGGGGCGCCGCAAAACATCGCGGAGGAAAAAGAAGAGGGGCCCGCGAGCGCCCGCAACCGCGGCCGTAACGGTCACGATTGCGGACAATGCGGGCAGTGGTCTGACCTATGCCCGGGTGATGGGCGAGGCGAGGGAGAAGATCTCCCTCCAAGACCTCGGCATCTCGGGGTCGAGGCTCAGGCCATCAATGATGGGGGGCCTTGTTATAGAGATCCCCGGAAAGGACCGCCTGTCCAAAGCTCGGCAGTTGGCCGAGCGGATGAAGGATGTGTTCAAGGAGAAGGAGGAGGTGAAGGTCACGCAGCCCCAGAAGACCGCGGAGCTTAGGGTCCGGGGTCTCGACGTGGCCTCCACCTCCAAAGATGTCTCCCTGGCTATCGCCGCGGAGACGGGGTGCCTGGAGGAGCACATTCGAGTGGGGGAGATCCGGCGCAGCTCGGACGTTGGCCCAGGCTCAGTCTGGGTCTGCTGCCCGATCTCGGTGGCCAGTAAGCTGGTCAGAGCAGGTAAGCTGCAAGTCGGGTGGAGCAGTGTCAGGGTGGAGACACTAAAGGCTCGACCCGTATTTTGTTTCCGGTGCCTCGGACACGGTCACGTCCGGGCCCGGTGCAAAGCGGCAGTGGACCGCAGCACCGCCTGTTACCGGTGCGGGGAGCTGGGCCACAGTGCCAAGGGGTGCACGGCGCAGCCCAAATGCCTGGCTTGCGCCGACCTGGGTTTGCCAGCCGCGCACCGATTGGGAGGCAAAGGGTGTAGACCCAGGCCTCCCTCGAGGCGGAAGGAGGACATGCCGCTCGCCGAGAGGGTAGCTACAGCTTCCTCGAAGCAAGCGTCGTTGACGAAGGCGAAAAAGCCCGGTACACTCGCGGCGAAGCGAGTCCCTGCCGGGCCACCAACAGCATCGTCCTCTGGCCGACAGAAACCGGCCAGTTGTAGGGAGGAAGAGGAGATGGAGACCGACACTTAGTCGGCCTCGCAGACCACCATCCTCAATTCGGAGGATGGAGTAAATCCCCCAGTCAAGGGGGGTTTACGGGGACTGCAGATCCACAAGTCGGGGGACTTGTGGGTCATTGCACGTAGTCCCCCGTGAGGAGGAGAGTGTGGCGCGACACCCACCTCTCCTCATGAGGAGTGAGACAAACGTCTCCCTCCTCGCGAGAAGGGCGCGAGTCAACGCGCAGCCTGAGATGCTCTCGGATGTCATGCTTTAGCGGTTCCCGAGAGCATCTCGCAAGGCCGAGTGTCGCCGTCTGGTTTTTAGTGGGTCGGGGGTCGCTTACACCCCTAGCCCCACATAACCCACCTTGCCTCCCCCGAGGCGGGTGGGTATGCGGTTGCGCATTTTCCAGACGTAAAAAAAAAAAAAAAAAAAAAAAAGGGGTGCTAACAGCATCCCGTACCCGAGTAACGTCGGGTACATCAACTCCCCGAGTCTGGGGAGTTTCCCCAGTCCTGGGGAGCCCTCCCTGTGGGAGGAGGGGGCCCACTTCCCCTATAGAGCTTCGGCTCGTATGTGGTAGAGGATGGCGACCTTGAATTCAAACGCCCGGTGGCATGGCACCGTTAGGATTGGGCATTGCACGGCGCTTTGGCGCTTGCCCTCCCGCCATGTATTTGCGGCCCGGGCCGCGGGGTTCTTGCGTCGTTTTCTCGGGGGGGATGTTTTCGGGGGTTTTCTCCCGGGGGTGTTCCCCCCGGGGTCTCGGGGTGGGGTCTCGTGCGGCTGGGGCCGCGGGGGTGGGTGACCATCCGTGACTACCCGAGGGGCTTTGCCCGGAGGGTTTACCCGAGGGGCATCGCCCGGAGGGAGTCATGGTGGTCGGTCGCCGGGGCCGCTCGGACGTATTCCGAGGCGGGGCCCGGCGACAAGTGCGGCCTCAGGGTGCTAGTTGGGGGTCTCCAGGCTGGGTAGCCTGGGTCCCCGTCCCAGCGTCCCTGGGGTCGGCCGCGCCCGGGCCATCGCCCGGAGGGTACCACGCGGGCCTGCCGCTGGGGCCGCTCGGACTTATTCCGAGGCGGGGCTTGGCGGCGAGAGTTTGTACTCCTGGCCGGTCGGGACCGTTTCCCGTTCCGAACCGGCCGGCCGGGAGAGGTGGGGTCCCTTCCACTGGATGTGATTACCGGTGGGGGGACGGCTGGTCGCCACGGCGGGCAAGGTGTGGACGGGGAGCGGCGTCCTCACCCCAACCGTCCGTGGGGCCCCCCGGGTGGCGCCACTTGCCGCGGTGCCCCCTCTGTCGGAGGAGGGGGACCCCTGAAAACCCACAGGAACGTTAAAATTCCTGTGGGCCGGTAAGGGGCTCGGAGTCCTGTGCCGGGGTGCGCGTATTCCCCCCGGCCAGAGGCATAAGCCGGCCCCCCGGGAGTCCCGGGGTTGTGGGGGGCGACTCCGTCGTGATTCCGGTCACGTTTCGGGTCACGCTTCGGGTCGTCTCCCCGGCCGGCGGGAGATTCGCCGGCCGGTCGAGCCGCGGCAAGGAGTGGGATACATTACAATGAGCATCAACAAATCTACAATCAAAATTGGGGAGAATGAGGAGGTGAGGGAGGATGCGCAAGAAGATGCGCAAGCAGTGAGCGACAGCCTTGCTCCTGCAAGAACGACGGTGCAGCAGGTTCTGCAAGATTGGTTGCCGGACGGTGAACCATGGGAGACATTGCCCGCCAACATAGTGGCGAAGGCCGGGAAAAAAACCGACGGGGAGGATGCCTCCCTGATTCGATCCTTGGTGAATCTTCAGCGAAGATTGAGTCAATCACCGGTCCATAATCAATCGGAACGGGATACACGCTCAGACACAGAGCCTATGGAAGAACCACAATCTTCTGTGGTTAATAACAACAATGGTGATGCGGTGACAATCGATGCACCGGAACAAAGTGTAATCGATGTCTTCCCTCAGCATTTTCTTCTGAGCAAGGGAGAGTTAGGTAACCTTAGTGTAAACAATCAGGTTACTGGATCTGAAGTTAGCTATAATCCATCGCAAGAGATGGAGTTTGAAATAGACAATGCCTCAGTGGCATCATCCTCAGCTCAAGTTCTGGGGAAAAGGAAGAAACCGGATCGGGATAGTGATACGGACGATCCGACTCCACAAATCAGGAGGAGTTCGAGAACGAGCAAAGTCCCATGCGTTGCCACGGACGAAGAAACTTCCAGTAAGAGGATCACGCGTGGTACAAATGCGATCACTCGGAGTACGCATATCAATGTGAATACGGACTCTGAACCGCAATCACAATCGTGTTCCGAGGCAGAGGGTAGAGGTGCCAGGAAACCTCCTAAGAAACCTGGAAGAAGGAAGAGGAGCGTTGATGAGCCGACAATTGAGCAGAGGCTCCGCCCACTCCCGCAAAACATTGAGGAATTGGGCATCACCCCCGTCTCACAGATAAGAGCGTCGGCCATTGAATGGCTCGATGACATTGAAACGATTAGGGTTAATAGTAGCTATCAGGGTTACCTGAGTGGCCAAATAAGAAAGAGAGTCAGTGTCATCAAGGAAATCTTAAGAGTCTTTGGTGAGAAAATTGAAGATTCCGGTGATCCTGGTTATTTAAGGAGACGGAACACAGAGTTAGCTGCGGAACTCGCCTTATCGAAAAGGGAGACCGCCAAGCTGAGACGGGACGTGCAAGATCTCCAAAAGATAGTAGGAGATCTAAAAAGGCTGTAGACGGAGGTCGATTTACTGAAAAATCAGAAAAAGCAACCTCCCCGATCGAGATCCCCAATAAGGGTTCTAAATCCAAATCTAAATCTAAGGAAAGAAAGGACATATCTGCAAGTCCTAGTGTAAATGTGGCTAATATGCAACTTACAGATGTGGTCATGAGACCCCCGTTAAAAGGTATCTCTGTGCCGATCCCAGCAGTTGAGAGGAGTACGCTGAAAGCGTATCAAGACGTTGATGCAGAACTATCACGCCGCATTGTAGAGTTAACCTCACAAAGAAAAGAGCTGAGGCAATCCCTTAAGGAACATGGTCAGAACTCCGCTCCAGGAGCTGTTCCTGCTCAAGTTGCACAAGTGGCTGCAGCGAACAGACCTAAGATAATTAGCAACGTTCAAGTTGTTGCCCCCAAGGGAAAAGTGACACAGACTTTACTCGAGACACAATCAAGTGATTCAATGGTTGTAAACAGTAAAAAGGACGAAGCCTGGCAACAGGTAGAGTCGAAAAAAGACAAGCGACAAAGAAGGAAGAAGGCTAAACAGGCTGTCTTGGATAGCCAAAAGTCCGGCACTGAAAAACCGAAAGGAGCCAATAGCGGTGAAGCTAAGAGGAGGAGACCTCCCAGAACAGCTGCAGTCGCAATAAGAGGAGTAGCAGATGGCTTCTCCTACGCTGCTGCCCTGAAAAAACTGAGAGAGGAAATTTCGCTCAGTGACCTACAGATAGACAAGCCATCCATAAGGCACTCGGCCAATGGTGGCATTGTGATCGAGGTACCTGGCAAAGATAAGGCTCTTAAGGCTGAGGCCTTAAAAGAGAAAGTTGCCGGCGTATTAGGTGAAACGGCAATAGTCACAAGACCCGTAGTCAAGGGTGAAGTTAGACTAATTGGAATAGACGACTCGGTCGTCACGGATGAAGTTGCGGACGTCATCGCTATTGCGGGAGAATGCAAATCCGAGGAGGTGAAAGTTGGCATAATAAGACCCATGTCCAATGGTTTGTTCACGGTCTGGGCTCAATGTCCCTTAGCGGCTGCGATTAAAGCAACCCAACAGGGAAAAATAAAGATTGGCTGGACAGTAGCCAGAATAGAACTTCTTAAAGCCAGACCGACCCAGTGCTACAAGTGCTGGGGACACGGACACCTGAGAGGAAAGTGCACCGCCACTGTGGATAGAAGCAAGACCTGTTTCAGATGTGGCGAGATGAACCATTCTGCACTGGCGTATCAGAACCCAGTCAGATGCATCCTCTGTGTAGAACAAGGGAAAGATCCCAACCACAGAGTGGGTTCAAACCAATGCAAGGCAGACTTTAAAACAAAGCCCGTTGCTGGTTTGGAAAAGAGACCGGATCGGAGGCCGGTAGCGATGGAGATCGAGGATGAAACGGAAAATCCTCCAATGTAATCTGGGCAGAGGCTGGCAAGCCCAGAATCTGCTGGATCAATACATGGCGGAGTTAAATGTCGCCATTTGCGCGGTATCTGAACCACGCAATATACCGGACAATATCTTCTGGTATGGAAGCTGCAACAAGTTAGCAGCCATACATTGGAGACCTGTGGGGGCTTTTCAAGCCTGCTCCTTAGTCTACAAAGCTCGGGATTTCGTCGTAGTGGAACACGGTGGCATCAACATTATATCGTGCTACATATCACCAAACAGCTCCAGGGAAGAATTCCTTGCGTTCCTTGATGAGCTGAGCGTGGCAATCAGAATTTTGAGTGGAAGGACCCTCATATGTGGGGACTTTAATGCAAAGTCCTCACATTGGGGGTCAAAGCGCACCGATCATCGAGGCGAGTTGGTTGACGAGTGGGCCGCGGAACATGATTTGCGACTAGTAAATTCAGGTACCCTTCCGACTTGCATCAGACCACAAGGATGGTCGATAATCGACCTCACATGGTCAACTGCGGATATCCGCAGTATCATTAGTGAATGGAAAGTTATGCGTGATATCGAATCTTTATCGGATCACGAATACATACAAATGTTGATCGGTCAAGATGACAAATGTTCGAGTATAAAGAACAAAGATCATAGAAGACTAATATACCCGAGGTGGAATGTTAAGAAACTGGACGAACACAAATTTCGAGCAGTTGTGTCCTGGAACTGTGCAAACGCCAGTGAACTGGATGCCGAAGAAACGGCCGAACAAATGGCTAAACGGATCGAGCAAGCTATCCATCAAGCCT
Organism: Prenolepis imparis; assembly: GCF_030444845.1. Classification (NCBI taxonomy): domain Eukaryota; kingdom Metazoa; phylum Arthropoda; class Insecta; order Hymenoptera; family Formicidae; genus Prenolepis; species Prenolepis imparis. The sequence continues at coordinate 188,250 of NW_028141206.1, read as the reverse complement.
GCGATGCAGGAGCAAACAGGATAAAGAAGCATCCATTGAAAGAGCAAACGTATTGGTGGAGCTCGGAAATCGAGAGATTTAGAAAGATCTCGATAATGAAAAGAAGAGCTTGGTCTAAAGCCAAGCAAAGAGGCAGACGCCCGGAAATGACAAAACAACTCAGAAATGAGTATATAGACGCCAGAAGGGTTCTGAAACATGAGATCGATAAGGCCAAATTTCAAGCTTGGCAAGAACTCATTCAGACGATTGAGGATGATCCCTGGGGGTTACCCTATAAAATCGTTCTGAAGAGATTAAGGAGGTCATCTCCAAGTCTCACCGAGACCTTAAATGAGGATATAGTTGAGACCCTTTTGGAGTCTCTATTTCCCAGTGGCAGAGAATCTAACCCAGCGGAGGCATGGATAGATTGGCGATGGAACGAGGAGGAAGAAGAGGTCAACCTCATAACTGGTCGGGAAGTTTTCGAAGTCATCAAGCGTAAAGCTGGTGGCAATACCGCGCCAGGACCTGACGGGATCAAGGCTAAAATCCTTGGGAAACTGCCAGGAGAAATGATCCTCGACATTGCCGAATGTTTCAATACATGTCTTAAGGAAGGCACTTTCCCCGTGCGATGGAAAAGAGCTATGCTGGTTCTAATACCCAAAGGCGGGGACAACTCAATCGAGGAAATGCCGAAAGTCCGCCCGATATGTCTCCTCGATGAACTGGGCAAGGTTTTTGAAAAGACCATTGTAGATCGGCTTAACAAATGGATGAAGGAAAACCCAAGGTTCCAGCTCTCGGAGGACCAATTTGGCTTCAGAGAGGAGAGGTCAACTTGCGACGCCCTTGCACAGGTTCAGACCGCAATAGAGGAAGCGATTCAGCAGGACGGTGTGGTAATTGCGATAAGCATCGACATTAGCAATGCGTTTAATTCACTCCCGTGGCCTGTTATTAGGAAGGCACTCGAACAGAAAGGCTTTCCCGAGTACTTACGAAGAGTCATTGACAGTTATTTACATCAGAGAACTGTCGAATATGTAGATAAACAGGGCGATATTATTACCAGGCCAATGACTGCCGGAGTACCTCAGGGATCGGTCCTCGGCCCGACCCTATGGAACATTGGGTACGACAGCGTGCTTCAGGACGGCTGTGAGTATGGGTGTCGGACCATTTGTTACGCGGACGACACTCTTATCCTGGCGACTGCCGACACGATTGCTACGGCCACAGCGAGGGCCAATACACAGACGGCTCTTATTCTTAACAGAATAAAAAGATTGGGTTTATCGGTCTCAGCTAGCAAAACCGAAGCGGTATTGTTTCATGGACGGAGGAAGCCAGATCAACATCCGAGCGTTGTTATCGGTGACGAACTAATCCCAACCGGAACGTCGATGAAGTATCTTGGAGTTATCTTGGACAACAGAATGATGTTCAAAGACCACTTTGAGTACGTAGAGACCAAAGTCTCCAAAGTAACTCGAGCATTAGGCAGGCTCATGCCCAACCTAAGGGGCCCCAGAGAAGCTAAAAGAAGACTCTACGCCAATGTTGTGATATCAATTGTGTTATATGCCGCGCCAATTTGGTGCGACGCCCTGACAACGGCGAGACGTAATCGCGAGAGGCTCGATCGGCTGATAAAAATCACCAATTTGAGGGTGATATCGGCATACCGGACAGTCTCTCTCGACGCGGCGTCAATCTTGGCGAGAATGCCACCGCTCCACCTGATGGCAGCAATGAGGAAACGAGTATATGCGAGGACGGTCGATCTGAGACGGCAAAATGACTGGTCTCCGAAGGCAGCAGAGGAGATCAGAGTTTCCGAGGCTCTGCTGACAAGGCGACAATGGGAGATTTATCTCCGAAGACCTATGATTGCTGGAATCCGCACCAGGGACGCCGTCCTGCCTAACTTCTCAGCTTGGTTAGACAGGAAACATGGGAGAATGGCCTTCCATCTGACCCAACTGATGACGGGACATGGTTGTTTTGCCTCCTATTTGTATAGAATAGGTAAAATGGGATCGCTAGTGTGTGAACACTGTGACGAGAACAAGGTGGACACAGCTGAACACACCTTACAGGAGTGCGTGAGGTGGAACGTGGATAGAGATGTCCTGAAGTCTGTTATTGGGAACGACTTGAAACTGGAAACGGTGGTGAAGGCTATCACCTTGGAGGAGACAGCCTGGAGAGCGCTGACTCAATTTGCTGAGTCAGTTATGCTCAATAAGGAAAATCGGGAAAGGGAGAGACAAGCGCGCGAGGCACTGATCCCACCCGAGTCCAGCGATGAAGAGGAGTCTGACACTTCCACAAGTGATTCGTCACAATAAGGAAGTGTCGAATAGTGATGATCTAATCTGTATATAGTTTAGGTGTAAATAAGAGAGGAAAGATCATGCGCGTATGTGTATATCGATATATATATGTATATACTAGAATAATCTACATAGGGATGGCTTAGTCTAGCTAATAGTTGGACTGGATTGGTTTAGCTCTAATTAGAACTAAGCATATAGGGATGTGCGCAATACTGCTTGGTATGTGTGCAATGTGTATATAGGTTTGCAGATATATGTAAATACGTTATGTATATATATGTATTATTGGGAGCTATACTCTATGTACCGTATAGCTATGTATTTAACTTAGCTCTGAGTGTGTATGAGTGTAGTGTATGTGTGTGTGTATGTATAACGAGGATATGTGTATGCATATGTGTATGTAAATATGTGTGTGTATATATGTATTTTAAGGAGATTACCGTGAGGAGGGTTTCGCAGTGAAACGCGAAGCTGGGTTGGGTCTGGGAACGTAATGCCGACAGCAGTTCTCCTGGGCCCAACATTGACCAGGAAGGAGGAATGCCTTCCGGTCACGGGCAGGGGTTTAGTGGGTAGGGCCGACCGTGGCTTGTTGTCCCTCGTGGGGGATTGGGGATTAACCCCGATCGACCACTTGAGACGTGGAGCCGCGACCGGAGGAGTCCCACATAACCCATGGGGCCGGCCCCATGGGTATCCGTAATGGATTCCCCTGCCCAGCGCCGTATCGCTAAATTAAAAAAAAAAAAAAAAAAAAAAAAAGGTTAGGTTAGGTTAGGTTAGGTTAGGTTAGGTTCTCTCCCGTCCCCTCTCGTCTCTCTATCAGGACCCGTCGCTGTTGAACTCTTATGGCACAACGAGTACGGTCCGTTATGACAATCCCCTCCATTTGTAGCCCGCGTGTACACCTATAAACTTCGGCGTACATGCGGGCTAACAAGTCTGCAGGGGGTACTCCAGAGAGCACCCCCACTGCTACACCGCTTACTGTACGGTAGCCCCGACAGATTCTACACGCCACCCGCCTCTGGACTCTGAGGATCGAGTCCCTCAGTTTGCGGGTGGCGCACACCTTCTCCGCCCATACCGGGGCCCCGTACAGCAGCATTGAATGGACCGTACTCGCGTATAATCGACGAACACTCCCACCCGGTCCCCCGAGGTTTGGAAGTAGACGACATAGCGCCATCGCTGTTTTTTCCACCCTCGGGGTCAATTGGCGGAAGTGCTCGCCAAAAGTCCAACGGCTGTCCAGGTGGAGACCCAGGTACTTGATATGGGTCCCCACCTTTATGGGGGTGCCTTCCACCACGAGAGAGAACCTAACCTAACCTTTTTTTTTTTTTTTTTTTTTCGTGTGGAAATGCGCGACCGCATACCCTCACACCTCGGGGGAGGTGAGAGGGTTATGTGGGGCTGGGATCAACGCCCACCGGGACTCAAATGCGTCCCGGGGACTCCCCCGACCCACTAAAACCACACGGTGGCCCTCTGAGCGCTTGTGCAGCGGCCCCGGGAATCGCTTTCGCATACGCCGGAGTCGCTGCACGCTGAGCTTGCGCTCCAAACCTTGATAAAAGGATCGGGTTTTACCCCGGTCCTGGAAGGAAGAGAATGGGGCCACCCATTCTCTTCCCCCTCGTGAGAGCCCGCGTGCAGTGGATCTCCGAAGCCCCCGCTCCAAAGATCCTGCGAGCCCTCCGCCCCCCCGTGTCACGGCTCCCTCCGCCCCCGGAGGGGGTTAGGATTCGGCCGTGACACGGGGGGGGCACCTCTCGGAAGACCCCCTCGAGAGAGGGAGTATCCCTAAGCGGGAGGGAGGGGCCCGTGAACCTCGTCCCGTGGGGCGAGGATCGTGTCCCCTCCATTCCGCCTCTCTTTTGGTTTTCTTCCGGGGATCGGGCTCCCTCCGCCCCCAGAGGGGGTTGGGATTCGGCCACGGTCCCCGAGAGAACCTCCTCGCGAGGGGAAGAGCCGTCCCCCTAGAGGAACGACTCTCCCCCCCCTCCGAGGCGGGATCTGGGGAACACTGTTCTCCCGATCCCGCCTTCTTCGCACAACTCCTTCCCGCTATCCTCTCGCCGCGGCTGCGGCGAATCTCCTTCTCCGGACGCCAGCCCTCTTGCGACGCATCGGGTCGGCGTCCGGGTCTTCCTCTCTCTCCCTTTCCGCCACCTCCTTCCGCGTTAGGACGTCCTCGTAGAAGGAGGCGACGGCGCTCCACTTTTCTTTGCTCTCCAGCATGGCCTTGACCATGCTGGAGAGCTGCAAATCTCCCCCTATTGCATCGGTCAGGGCACGGCGCTGTTCCGCCCATGCTGGGCAGAATTCCACTGTGTGTTGCGCCGTGTCCCTGACCTCCGTACAGTGGTGGCACTTCGTCGTTGGCTCCCTCCGCGCCTTACTCACGAAGCACCCGTGCCCGGTGAGCACCTGCACAACCCTATAAGAGAGTCCGAAATCTCTCGACAGCCAATCCGATAGAACCGGCTGAATTGCTTGGACAGCGCGCAGACCGGCCCTCGGTCGGAGTAGTTCCTCCGACCATCGTTCCACTGCGCGCTGTCTTGCCCTTTGCCGGGCCACTTCTGCCGCTTTCGGTGTCAGGGCCAGGCCCCGCTGGCGAAGGTCCCTCCTCTGCTCGTACAGTTCCTTGTACACCTCCGCCAGCAGGGTCCAGGGTATCGACCCCGACACCAGGCATGCCGCTTCCACGGGGACCGTGCGATAACCGCGGACGATTCTGATGGCCAGCCTTCGCTGCAGACCTAGCAGCAGTCTTTGACTGGGTACCATCAGGTCGCCCGCCCACACAGGTGCCCCGTAGAGCGCCATGGATCCGATCGCCCCCATGTAGAGGCGACGGATCTTCTCCCTCGGCCCCCCGATGTTGGGCAGCAAGCAACCAATACTGTTGACCGCTGCCCTTATCCGGGGGGCTAAGCGACAGAAGTGTTCCCGCCAGTTCCATCGGCTGTCGAGCGTGAGTCCCAAATATTTCAAATGGGGCTTCACCTCCATTCGGACTCCCTCTACCTCTATATGGGACCGAGGTGGTCCCCTCCTTGGACCGTTGAAGTGAATAACTTCGGTCTTTTGGAGGGCCACCTTCAGTCCCAAAGCGCGGATCCGTCCAACAACGAGTGCCAGACCCACCGATGCAAGTCGGCGGGCCCCCTCCCAATTGTCGCCCCGGGCAAGCACCAGCGTATCGTCAGCGTAACACACTAGGTGCATGCCCGGGAGAAGTGCGCCCCGCAACACCCAATCGTATCCGAGGTTCCACAGGAGTGGTCCTAAGACCGACCCCTGCGGAACCCCCCGACTCATCCTCCTGCGATGCGGCGTTTGGTACCGCCCCGTGTAGGATATCCACCTATCGCTGAAGTAGTCCCCGACCACATCCTGAATGTACCGAGGCACCCGGTGGTACCGGAGTGCCTCGCGGATGCATTCCCAGGACAGCGTGTTGAACGCGTTCGAGATATCTAAACTCGTCCCGATCAACACGCCGCCCCTTGCCGTTGCTTCATCCGAGAGGGCCTTGACGCGCATAATAGCGTCGATCGTCGATCTGCCCTCTCGGAATCCGTATTGGCATTCCGCCAGGTCGGGTCCTACCCGCGATAGGTGGTCCCTGAGGCGGGCAGCTACTATTCTTTCGAATAGCTTGCCCGCCTCATCCAATAAGCAAATGGGGCGGTACGCCGCAGGTGAGTCTACGGGGCGCCCCTCTTTCCTAAGGAGAACCAGTTTGGCCTCCTTCCAAATATTGGGAAACCGTCCCGTCTTGAGGCAACTGTCAAACAACTGTCTCAGACGGCCCCCGAGGACGCCTAGGGCCATGGCCCAGGCCTTGCCCGGTATTCCGTCCGGCCCCGGAGCAGTGTTCTTAGCCCGGAGCCGCTTAACCGCTTGGACGAGCTCCTTCCCGGTGACCCTTAGGTCCTCCGTCCATTGATTTTGGACTATTGGACCCAAGGGTCTGTCCCCGCCCTCTTCCTCCGCGTCCGGAGGAAAGAGAGTGGTGACCACCTCCTCTAACACGTCGGGTTGGAGACCCTCTGTGATCGGGGATCCACCGGACTGCAGCTTCTTCCTTACAATCCGGTATGGACGCCCCCACGGATCCTTATTGAGGGTTTCCAGGAGCTCGTCCCAGGCCCGGGCCTTGGCCTCCTTAATGGCTCGTTGGAGGGATCTCTTCGCCTCTTTATATACCTCCAACAATTCGGCCGCCTCGTCAGCAGTGTGACGCCTGCGTCGACAGTGGGTGTACCGGTGTCTCGAACGGATACACGTCGCGCGTAGTCGCGATACTTCCTGAGACCACCAGTACACTCCCCTCTTCTTATGATTGGCCTGGCTCCTCGGCATGGCGGAATCGCAAATCTCCGTCATTGCCGATCGGAACCAGGCCGCCTCCTCGTTTGCGTCAGGCGTCAGGCGCCAGGCGCGGGAGGTTCTTCCCACGCCTTGGCTGTGGCGGCCGCCATTAAGGCGTCCTCATCAAGGCGCTTGAGCGCCCATTGGGGTGGCAGAGGTGCACCGCGTCTTTCCTCTCGGGGGCGTGGCCGGCGTCCTAAGGAGGGGTCAGAGACCTCCATCCTTATATTTCTATGATCCGATAGGGTCTCCGACCCCACCATCACACGCCAGCCACTTACCATACGTGCGGCTTGAGGGGATCCCCATGTGACATCTACGATGGATCCCCCGTTGTCCCGCACGCAGGTAAACTCCGACCCTCTGTTGATGACCAGAAGGTCGAGTTGTGCCCCCCACTCTTCCAGGATCTCACCCCTTGCATTGGTCACGGGGGAACCCCACGCGTCCGATTTGGCGTTTAGGTCCCCCATGACCAAGACTCGGCCCGGGAGGTGGCGGCTTATTTCGTCCGCCAACCTACCCAGGTACTCCTCGAACTGGGTGAGATCCCTATTGGGAGAGTAGTACACCCCTACCACGACGGTTTCCCCCCATCTTCCGGACACAAAGCCCTCCCCTTTCCCCATTAGGGATAATGGTAGGGCTTCCCTTTCTCCTTTTCCAACAATGGCAACGGAGCCCAAAGTGTCCCCCAGCCAGTTTCCCTGCTGTGGGATCTGGTACGGCTCCGCCACTACCGCCAGGTCGATGCCCCACTCAGCCAGGTGTTGCATGAGCAGGTCTTGTGCCCTGGCCGAGTGGTTAATATTAACCTGGAGGAGATGAGCATTGTCACGAGGCATAATTACACCTTGCTCACCTCCTCCAGGCCAGCCTCCCCAACATCAGCAGTTACTTGAGCTGGCTTCTCGGATACTTGCTTTCCCTTAACCCCCCTTCTTCTTTTTTCTTCGGCTGCTCCTGCTTGCTTCCGTTCCCTCCCCTTTTTATTTTCGCATAGGCACAGGCCCTCCCCCCGTACCTGTGGTCGGCCTTGCGCCCGTGATCTTTACAATACGGGCAGCAAGGCCGCTCTGTGCATCCACCCGCCTTGTGCCCATCTTTACCGCAGCGGTAACAAAGACCGCTGCGGTCTGTCTCAGCCTTACATGTGGCGCGAGTATGACCCGCGCCCATGCACCTGAAGCACTGTAGCGGGCGGGCCTCCAGTACTTCCACTTTCACTGTGGTCCAACCAACCATCAGTGGGCTAGCCTTCGCTATCTTACTGGCCGCTATAGACGGGACTTGCGCCCAGCAAGAACTCAGGCCGTCCCGGGGGGACCTGGATATTTTCCCGATCCTGATATCCCCCTCGAGACAGCCTCCTGCCCCAGCCAATGAGGCCAAGACGCCTTCTGCTGTCGCAGAGTCGTCCAGGCCGGAGATACGCATCTCCGACCTCTTTACAGGGACGGAGACCCTGATTCCCTTGGGTTCAAGGGACTTCTTCAAGGCCTCCGCCAACAGTTTCGCCTTTTCGGCATTCCCCTCCCCGGCCACTTCGTACAATAGGCCCCCAGTGGCGGCCCTCTTTGGTTTCAACGACGAAATGCCGAAATCCTGCAGACGAATCTCCTTCTGGATTCCGGCCATCGCTTCGCCCAAAGACCGTTGGGTCGCCACTCCGTCGGCGTCCGTGGTCTCCATCTCGTTTCCCCCATGAGATGGCATGCTAATTAGGATTGCCGCTCTCCTGGGGGGGCGGATGTTGACCTTTGGTTGGATCCTTTTTCAGCCGCTCCACTGGTCTCCTTTGCCGCTGTACCCTTTTTCGCTGCTGCTCCCCGATTCGCTGCCGCTACTATCGGTAGAGCTCTTGCCTCCTTCCTGATAGGCTGAGGAGGATTCTCGGAGTTCTTCGTCCCCTTCTTTCTTGCTCCCCTTCTTCCTCGCCTCCGCCACCATCCACTCCTGCTCCTCTTTCCTGTTATGAGGAGCAGAGAGTATTTTGACGTCAGTGCAGACCTCTTGGATTGAAGTAATCCTCGGTTTCTGCACTGCCGTCACGCCAACTTTTGGCCCGCTCTTTGTTGGAGCGGAGTTCTTTGGGGGTTGCGGAGGTTGACAAGTCTTGCTCCTCAGCACCCTCTTCTCCTTGGGCTCGTCCCCGGATTTTGCAGCCGCTGCTGCAGCATATGTTTTTGGAGCCTTCGCCCCTGCCGGTACTGTCTTATTGGCAGAAGCTCCCACCGGAGGTCGAAAGCTCCTTTCCGGTGGGAGCCTCTCCTCGACCGCCGCGAATCTTGCATTGATCATCTCACCTACTTGTTTGATGATCGAGGCCTCTATGTTGCCTATTGCAAGTTCGCTCTCCTGTTGACAGGATCTCGGTGCAACGCCCTTGTCGCTGCACTTTCCCTTCGTTTTGAGGTTGGCTAGAGACGTGTCCTCCTTGGCGGCCAGATTGTCACCCCCTTTTCCGGAGGTGACAAATTCCTCCCTCAGATTCCGAATTTCCACCCGAAATCCTTGAACCGTCCGCTTCATGGAGGCTATTTCCGCTTTCAATTGGCGGTTTTCCTCCCTCAGCTTGAGGTTCTCCTCATTTGCCGTCCGGCGACATAATTCTTTAGTAGCCGTTGTGACCACCTCTGCCGCTTCCTTGAGGACTTTGCGGGAGGTCCCCTTGTACCCTTTGGTGAAAGAGGAAATTTTCCTAATCACCTGGACAACTTTGTTGACCTCGGAGGCGGGGAGATCAGGGATTTCCCGTTTCTCCACCTCCGCCTCTTCACCGTCCTCGATGATCTCACCCTTGAGAACCTTCATCGACCGAGTCTTGGCCGCTTCGGTCCACTCCTCCTCTAGTTCCCTCTCGGCTTGGAGGTATTCCTCCTCCTTCGCCTTAGCGCGTCCTATGTATAGGCCGTACCTTTCCTTGGGAGGCCATCCCCTTCCTCTCTTGGGAACATCTATCGGCCCCTTAGCCGTCTCTACGGCTTCCTCCACGTCCTCTACTTCCACTTCCACCTCCTCTGTCTCCGTAGAGGAATACTGAGCAGGTGACCTGATTCTCCTTCTCTTCTTTCCCTTGCCGCTCTTCATTCTTCCCTTCGCTCCACTGATCCGGATAACTTCTTCCATCCGGAAGTCCGCGTCCGGGGGAAGAGGAGTCGATGCAGCAGCATCCTTCAGCTCCGTGCTGAACTTCATCGCCTCCTTGGCCCCAACCCTGGAGCGTATTTCCTCGACTTTACCCGAGGACTTCATGCTCGCGGAAGACGGGCGTCTCTCCTCCTTACCGATAGCCGGTGTATCCCGACCCGAGCCATGGTCACTCTCCGTGTCCATCTTCTCGGTGTCGTGTCCCGACTCATCCCTTTTGCTGTTAGGGATTTCCGCCTCCCTCTTTGTATTCGTACTTTTAGTTTTATTGTTAAACCTAACCTAACCTAACCTAACCTTTTTTTTTTTTTTTTTTTTTTTTTGCGTCAGGAATGTGTTAAACACATACCTTCCACCTCGGGGGAGGCTTCGGGTTATGCGGGGATGGGAAAGAGCGGAAGGCCCATTTCCCGACCCGCTAAACCTGACGGTGGTCCTCCTGGCGCTACTCGGAGGCCCCGGGAATCGCTTTCGCATGCACACGGGGCCTCCGAAGCGCCGTGACGCACCACTTTCTGGTGCGTCCCCTCCGTTTGATAGGACAATGTCCTATCAGGCAGAGAGGAGTGGGGACCACCACCACTCCTCTCCCCTCCGTGGGGAGGCGGCGTGCAATGGGACCCGGGAGCCCCCGCTCCTAAGTCCCTGCCGCCCCCCCCGGCCCCCAATGTTGCCGCTCCCTCCGCCCCCAAAGGGGGGTTGGATTTGGCGACAACAAAGGAGGCCCCCTCTCTCGACGGCGGCCGCTCCCTCCCCCCGGGAGAACCCCTAGGGGGTATACTCCCGGTGGAAGGGCCACAAACCACCGCCTACCTCGCAGGGGGGGAACCGCGTGCAATGGGGATCAAGCCGGAGCTTGGACCCCCTGCGGCACCCTCCCACTGCCAGACGCCATGACTCCCCCCCTCCCCAAAGGGGTTAGGAGTTCGGCCAGTGGCGTCCGGCACTAACGCCGAGGCCTCTCCGAGGAGACGCCCCGGCTGGACGGGGACGCAGGGCCGCCCGCCATCCCACCGGCCAACTCTTACGAGCCGCCGGCCGGCGGGCAAGCGGCCAAGCGCCCCCGTCCCTCCTTCTACTCACTATGAACTCACAGCGCTCCTCCCTCCTCCCCCCACTCCCCCTTTAATGGGGGAGACAGTCAGGCCCACGCGCCCGGGGGGCCTCCACCTCGGCTGTTTCGCCGAGGGGACCCCCCCGAGCCCGCGGCCGGGTTCTCTCCTCATTCCCCCCGGGATGCGCGAGGGCGCCGCCCTAGCGCATCCCGGCCCCCCAAGTTGGTGCGCAGACGGTCGTCGGAGGTCCACACACAGTGGACACCGAGGGCCGCCCACGCACTCCGACGCCCTGTGGCCAGGGGCGGCGCAGCGATAACACCGTCCGCCCCTGTCCACCAACGAGGTGCACCGGTACCGCACGTGCCCAGGGCACAGGCACCGGTAGCACCTCGCCGTCCCCATTGCATTGGCGGCCGTGGCCCCGCCGAGGGACACGGCCCCCGCAACACCCTTAACCCTAACTCCATCTCCATTACTACCCCTGACACCAGCGCCAACGCCGACGCCAACGCCAACCCCCGCTCCCACAATCCCCACAACCCTTCTCCTCTTTTTTCCACCACCTCGCCCCACAACCTCCACCCATTCCCCCTTATCTCCCCCATCAGAGGACGAACCGGACAAGTCCGGCTCCTTCCTCTCCATCCTCTCTTTCTTCCTCCTCGCACCCGTCTTGTTCTCAGCGATCCCCTTCTCGAGCAAGGCGAGCCTTTCCGTGTTGGAATCCAGTCTGGACATTATGTCGTCCAGCCTGGACTCCAGCCCATCCTTCATTTTGTCCCGAGGCGGAGTCTCCGGTGACGCGGCCCGACCGATGACTTCTTCCGTCATCGTGGCCGCATCACAAACCCTCACCTCGGGCCGACGCTTGAGCCGCTCGCATTCGCTCTCAAACAAGCATGCCCTGCGAGCCAGCTCCATCGTCCCCTCCGTTATGTCATTGATTTTATCCGTCAATGCGTCCAGTATTTTACCTTGGTCCACCGTAATGTCCATATTTTCCACGAGCTTGTGGATTAATTCCTCCGCATCACATCGGTCATCGACACATCTCGCGGTAATATCGCGCGAAGGACGATCGGCCAGAGACTCCTCGTACCAAGTACCCATTTCTGGTCCAAAGAGCTCCTCCATCTGAAGGGCCCCAAGCTGTTCCCTCTTTTTTGCCTCTTGCTGCCCGTCGTTCGATGACGACAGGGTAGAGGCCGGGACTATACCCCCCTCCCTGCCGGGCCCTGAAGCATCCGAGTTCTTCTGGGCCGGTACTACCTTCTTTGTCTTTTTGCCTCCCATATTTGTGTTTTTATTTCGGGGTGAGCTCCCCTAGGGCGGTGGGCCTAGGCTCTTAGGCAGCCGCCCACTGCCATCATACACTCATTCATACATAGCCCCCATGTTTGTCTACTCCCCCGACGGCCCGTCCGGCATGGGTGGCCCTACCGGGGCGAACCCCGCCAGCATGGCCCGTCAGGATCATCGTTAGACAATCATGAGAACTTCACGCATACCGCCTTTCCAGGCATGGAAAGGCCTTGTACCAAGAATTCTTGGTACTGGTCGCTCTTAGCACCCAGTACGACAGTGTACTGGGTGAGCCCTCTCACCACGACAAGGTGGCGACCGGCCGCCTCCAAGACCCGAGGCTGCCGGGCCGCAGGACCGTCGAGGCTGTCCTTCCCTGCCTGAACCAGTGGCTCAGCAGGGAACATGGGGGTGTCACGTACAGGATGACCCAGGTGCTCACCGGGCATGGATGCTTCGGTGAGTATCTGGGTCGCATAGGCAGGGAGAGGACAACAAGCTGCCACCACTGCGACCATCCAAGGGATGACGCCCAGCACACCCTCGCGGATTGTCCTGCGTGGGTGGGCGAGAGGGCTGACCTGGTGGCCGCAGTGGGGCGCGACCTGTCCCTGCCAATGGTAGTATCCGCAATAGTCGGTGCGAAAGAAAGGTGGGGAGCTTTTTCCTCCTTCTGCGAGAGTACTCGAAGGAGGAAGCGGAAAGAGAGAGGGAAAGGGCCGGGAGAAATACCTGGCCCTCAGAAGAAGAAGAAGAGAAGGATGAACAGGAGGAGATGGAAGACGGGGACGGGCCCCCTCTTTTCCCGCCATCGGCGAGCTTGCTCGTTTGTGGTGGCGGGAATCGGGGGGGGGCGCGCCCCCAGTGTAAGAAGAAGGAGTAGCGAGGAGAAGGGGGGCGTGCCCCCTCCATCCCCGCCGTTGCTGGGCTTGCCCACTTGTGGCGGCGGGGATCGGGGGGGGTACGCCCTCAGAAAAAGGAGGAGAATAGGTGATGAAAGCGCGGAGGACGGGGGAGGGCCCTCTCTTTCCCCGCCATCGGCGAGCTTGCTCGTCTGTGGTGGCGGGGATCGGGGAGGGTCCGCCCAACACATACCCGCGTCACACTATGACGCGGGATGAGGTCTGCGGGTGGGGGCTGGGGACGTTTAGGTCCCAGGGCTCCGAGCGGGCACACTCGAGCCGTGACCCCGCCCCCCAAACTTATGGGAGGGCGCGGCGTGGGGTTGATACCGCCCTGCGCCGCAACCGCGAGAACCCGCGCTTACGGGGGGAAAGTGTCGCCTTCTGCGGCACTTTCCTTAGGAGGGATAAAGGCGGGGGGGCGGCCAGACGGCATGGGATTCCAGCATCCTGGCCGTCCCCCATTAACGCCCGAGAAGGTATCCGTAGTGGTTTTAGTGGGTAGGTCTTGCGCCCCCTGACCGATCCATACGTGGATCGGCCAAGGGGGGCAAGGAGTCCCACATAACCACCCGTCCTCTACCCGGAGGCGGGGGTATCCATGAGGATTTCCACTACGAATCAAAAAAAAAAAAAAAAAAGGTTTAGCCTATATCTCTCTCGTGGGATGCGGCCTTGCCGTGGCGAGAGGGCTCACCCCTTGCAAGAGGATAGTCTTGCAAGGGGTGCTAACAGCATCCCGTACCCGAGTAACGTCGGGTACATCAACTCCCCGAGTCTGGGAGTTTTCCCCAGTCCCGGGGAGCCCTCCCTTTGGGAGGAGGGGGCCCACTTCCCCTACAGAGCTTCGGCTCGTATGTGGTAGAGGATGGCGACCTTGAATACAAACGCCCGGTGGCATGGCACCGTTAGGAGAGGGCATTGCACGGCGCTTCGGCGCTTGCCCTATCGCCATGCATTTTGCGGCCCGGGCCGCGGGGTTCTTGCTCTGTTTTCCCGGGGGGTGTTTTCGGGGGTTTTTCTCCCGGGGGTATTCCCCCCGGGGTCTCGGGGTGGGGATTTCATGCGGCTTGGGCCGCGGGGGAGGGGACCAGCTGTGATCACCCGAGGGGCCTTGCCCGGAGGGTTTAACCCGAGGGGCGGCGCCCGGAGGGGATCACAGCGGTCAGTCGCCGGGGCCGCTCGGACGTATTCCGAAGCGGGGCCCGGCGACAAGAAGTACCCCAGGGTGCTGGTTGGGAGTTCCCAGGCTGGGTAGCCTGGGTCTCCGTCCCAGCGTCCCTGGGGGGTAGCCGAGCCCGGGCCACTCGGACGTATTCCGAGCTCGGGTCGGGCGCGGCGCGGAGGTCACGCGCGGTTACCCGAGGGGCTTTGCCCGGAGGGGTTACCCAAGGGGCATAGCCCGGAGGGTGCCACGCGGACCTGCCGCCGAGGCCGCTCGGACTTATTCCGAGGCAGGGCTCGGCGGCGAGAGCAGGTACTCCTGGCCGGTCGGGACCGTTTCCCCTTCCGAACCGGCCGGTCAGGAGAGGCGTAGTCCCTTCCGCTGGACGTGATTCCCGGCGGGGGGACGTGCTGGTCGCCACGGCGGGCAAGGTGTGGACGGGGAGCGGCGTCCTCACCCCAACCGTCCGTGGGGCCCCCTGGGTGGCGCCACCCCAGCGGTGCCCGCGCTGTCGGAGGCGCGGGACCCCCGAAAAACCCGTGTGCGGTGTCAAAGCTTCACACGGGGGAGTAAGGGGCTGGAGCCGGGCCAGGGGGGGTCTTTATCCCCTCTGGTTTCGGCATAGGTGGGCTCCCGGTGAGTCCATCGGGCCCGGCCGGCGGAGTGTGCCGGTCACGTTTCGGGCACTTCGTCGGTCGGTGGGAGATACGCCGGCCCACCGAGCCGCTGGGGGTAGTGGGATTAACTAAAAATGACGGATCTAATTACAACAAAAAAAATAAATACGGGCAGTAACCCCTCGTTTACAGCGGGGGAGAACGGAGAAGAAGGAGAGAACAGGAGGGCGACGAGGAACGGAGCAAGCTCGGCTCCCAACACCCCTGTCTCCACTACAACTGAGGGGGCCTTGACTCAGGAACGGGTCAGGAGTCTTATAGGGGATGCTTCTCCCAGAGTGGTTCTGGACCGCGTGCAAATGGGAACAGAGGAGGCTGTTGGGGGAACGTTTGTCCCTCCAACAGACTATAAAAAGCGGGAGAGACTCATGAGGGACAAACGCCGGAAGAACGTAAGGACGGAAGGCTATTCAAAGAAGAGGACGTTAGGGACATCCTTGACCCCTTTGTCTGCGGCGTTAAATAGCGACGATGAGGGGGATGCGGAGGAGAACCGGAGTAGAGATAGGTCCTCCCTCAACTCTGGTTCGGAGCAGGAGGAAATGGACATCATGGGGACTACTCCCGATGACGTCCAAAAAATAAGGAAGGGAATGCCTTATAGCACAGGGCTGAAAATCGGCGTGCAAGCAGTTCGCCGCCAAATGAAGAAGGAGGAGGAAGAAGATACCTACCTCCAAGCGGATAGAGAGCTTAGAGAAAATTGGCTGGAGGGGTGTAGCACCCGCTCCATGCAGGTCCTTCTGGGATGCCCCTCTGAGGAGAGGATGGAGGACCAACGCGGGCTCAGGGATCTCACTGCCACAGAGATCGTTGCAGAGACAATGAAGAGTGTGGGGGCGATTAAGAAAATATCCACTTTTACGAAAGGCTACAAGGGTACCTCTCGTAAAACTCTCAGGGAAACTGCCGAGGTTTTTACCTCGGCAGTGATGGAATTATGCCGCCGGACACAAAGCGGCGAGTCTAGGAGGCTGTTAGAAGAAAATAACAGGCTTAAGGAGGAACTAGCCTTAACGAAGCAAAATATGGAAAAAATCTTAGGGGAGGTCCAGGTACTGAGGGGAGAAATCGCTTCCCTTCAACGAAGGGAGGCTTTCCTTGCCTGTACCCCCTCCCCCATGGAAATCTCCACCCAGTCTTCCCGAAAGGGAGAAGGAGCTGCTATGAGGATAGGGGAGGGAGGTAGTAAGCCCCCCACCACCACCCTGGGGGGAAATCCCAATTTCATCGCCATGGAGGCCAACATCTCTAAACGGATTATGGAGATGGTCTCGGCCCGTTTGGCGGTGGTCGAGGAGAGGCTTCCGGCGGATAAAGACTTCTGCCCCGAGCTCGGGAATTCCTTCTCTAAAAAGAGGGAACCGCCTGGGGCCGCCCCCCCGACATCATACGCAGCAGCGTTGAAGTCCGGGGGGAGGGTCCGGGAGGAGATGCTCGAGAGGGCTAATCCCTCTAAAACTTCCACATCCCGAGAGGGGCGGAAAAAAGCTAAGGGCGCTGCGACAGCGTAGCCTTCCAAAGCCCCAGCAGCTCCACTAAGGAAGTCCGACACACCGCAGCAGACTAAGATAGCTGTGGAAAAGGGCAGCTTCACCAAAGTGGAATCAAGGAGGAGCAAAAGGAAGGCCAATAAGCCTTCCGTAGAAAAGGCGCAGCCCCCAAAAGGAAGTTTGCCTAAAGGGGGCAACGCCGAGAAGAAGAAGGGGACTCCTAATAAAGAGGAAGCAGTGCGCCTGAAGGCTGGGGATACCCCTCAGCCTCAGGCGAAGAAGAAAACCAAAGTCCACCCCCCCAAGAGAGCGGCTATACTGATTAGTATGGCCGTTCAGGGGGGGGACGCTATGGAGGTGACGGATTCCGCCGGGCAACCTGTTAATAGGCAACTCGGGGAGCTTGTAGCGGGGGTCCAAAAAGATGTTCGTCTCAAGGACTTCGGGATCCCCACTCTCAAGCCGAGAAGGGCTGCTACTGGCGGCATCCTCTACGAAGTAGTAGGAGAGGGGAGCGCAGACAAAGCGCAGAAACTTGCGGAGACCCTCAGGGCGGCTCTGGAGCCGAAAGGAGTGAGGGTCTCCGTACCCGTAAAGATGGCCGAGCTCAGGGTTTTTGGCCTAGACGACTCGGCATCCCCAGAGGGAATAGTCGAGGCCTTGGCCTCAACTGGGGGCCTGTCCTGAGGGGAACATCAAGGTGGGTAAAATCACCAGATCCCCTAGGGGCGATCTGGGGAGTTGCTGGGTGCAATGCCCGGCTCTTGCAGCCAGCAAGATCCTGCGCTCGGGTCCAATACAAATAGGATGGATCACGGCAAGAGTAGAAGCCACACCAGGGCCACGTGTACGGCCGAGGTGGACCGCAGCGGACTATGTTACCGCTGCGGAAAGCCCGGCCATACAGCTGCCGGCTGCACAGACCGGCCTTGCTGCCCGTTCTGCCGTGACAATGGGCGCAAGGCTGATCACCGGTACGGGGGAGGGGGATGCTCCTACTCCCGTGCCGGAAAGAAAGGGGGGGTCAAAAACTCAAAAGAGTTAAGCAAAGATAAGGGGAAGGAGAAAGAAGAAGGAGAGACAACTCCCCTCCCCCCCAAGGATGCGGCCCAAGTGGCCCCTAGGGAGAATTGCCAGGAGGAGGCGGCTGTGCAAACATAAATGTTGCACAATAGCCGCCTTCTCCAAACAAATATTAATCACTCCGCCAGGGCGCAGGACCTATTATTGCAGCACATGGCGGAGTGGAATATTGACTTGGCGGTGGTGGCGGAGCCATATCAGGTCCTCCCAAGAACAAATTGGTTAGGGGACACAGTGGGCTCCGTCGCCATTATTGGGGACAGGGGGTCAAATTCCCTCCCGCTCTCCATTGAGGGGAGCGGTGAGGGATATGTGATCGCAAAATGGGGGGAGATCGTCGTGGTGGGGGTCTACTTCTCGCCAAACAGGGACCTTGCCCAATTCGAGGCATATCTGGGACGGGTGGGGGCGAAGATTAACCGTTTCCTGCCCGGCTTGGTATTGGTCATGGGGGACCTCAATGTCAAATCTGGCGAGTGGGGTTCTCCCGTGACCAATGCAAGGGGCGATGTCCTTGGTGAATGGGGGGCGGAGCTCGATCTCTTAGTCTTAAACAAAGGATCGACTCACACCTGTGTGCGGCAGAACGGGGGATCAATTGTCGATGTGACATGGGGATCTCCCAGAGCTGCGCGCATGGTGACCGGCTGGCGTGTGATGGGGGGGTCTGAGACCCTCTCTGATCACAGATACATACGGATGGAGGTCTCGGACCCCTCCTTGGGCAGTCAGCCGCGCTCTCCAGGCGGGGGTAGACCACTGCCCCCCCGATGGGCGCTCAAGCATCTCGACAGGGACGCCTTGAGGGTGGCCGCTATTGCAAAGGCGATGGAGGAAACTCCCGCGCCTGGTGCCTGTGACGTGGATGAAGAGGCGGCCTGGTTTCGAGCGGCCATGACCGATATATGTGATACGGCCATGCCGCGGTGCCAGGCCGACAATAAAAGGAGGAGAGTGTACTGGTGGTCCGCGGATATAGCGAGGCTCCGAGCCATATGTATCCGGACAAGGCGCAGGTACACCCGTTGTCGTCGCAGGCGCCATGAAGAAGCAGAGGCGGCCGAGCTGTTGGAGGGATATCAAACTGCAAAGAAATCCCTTCAGCGAGCCATCAAGGAGGCGAAAGCTCAGGCATGGGACGAGCTCCTGCAGACCGTTGATAGGGACCCGTGGGGGCGCCCTTATCTGATCGTTAGAAAGAAACTGCGATCAGGGGGTCCGCCGATCACGGAGGGTCTCCACCCTCGATTCTTGGAGGAGGTCGTCTCCACTCTCTTCCCCTGTGACAGCGGAGAGGAGGGTGGGGAAGGACCAGCAGGTCCTGAGGTCCAAACTAACTGGACCGAGGACTTGCAAATAACGGGGGAGGAGCTCACCTGGGTAATCCGCAGGCTTCGGGCAAAAAATACCGCCCCGGGGCCTGATGGGATCCCAGGAAAGGCCTGGGATCCCATCGCGCTGAGCGCTCTCGGAGGCCGGATGAGGCAGTTGTTTGACAACTGCCTCAAAACGGGACGTTTCCCCCGCATATGGAAGGAGGCGGGACTCGTTCTGCTAAGAAAAGAGGGGCGCCCCGCGGACTCTCCCGCGGCGTACCGTCCCATCTGTTTGTTGGACGAGGCGGGCAAGCTCTTTGAGCGTATTATTGCGGCCCGCCTCAGACTGCACCTGTCGCGGGTAGGGCCCGATCTGGCGGACTGTCAGTACGGATTCCGAGAAGGTCGATCTACGATAGATGCGGTACTGCGCGTGAAGGCCTTCTCGGATGAGGCGGTCCGCCGGGGCGACGTGTTGTTGGTGACGAGCCTTGATATATCGAACGCCTTCAACACGTTGCCCTGGAGATATATACGAGAGGCGCTTCGCTATCACGAAGTGCCTCTTTATATTCAGGAGGTGATCGGAAACTATCTTAGTGATAGGTGCATCACATACAGGGGACGGTACAAACAGCTGCACACAAGGGAAGTATACTGTGGGGTTCCGCAGGGTTCGGTCCTTGGACCAATCCTGTGGAACCTTGGATACAACTGGGTGCTGCGGGGCGCCCTCCTCGCGGGCCTGCACCTGGTGTGTTATGCCGATGACACGCTGGTGCTGGCCCGTGGGGATAATTGGGACGAAGCCGCACGCAGATCGCGCGCGGGGGTGACTCTCGTCGTTCGCCGGATTCGCGCATTGGGACTAAGGGTGGCCCTCCAAAAAACAGAGATCATGTTCTTCTCCGGGGAACGAAGGGGAGGGCCACCCTGGTCCCATATCTCGGTAGAAGGGGTCCGAATGGAAGTAAAGCCCCAGATGAAATATCTGGGACTAACACTTGATAGCCGTTGGGACTGGAAGGATCACTTTCGTCGCTTGGCCCCTCGAATTAGGGCGGCGGTCAACAGTATTGGCCGACTGCTGCCCAACATCGGGGGGCCCAGGAGAGGACCCGCCGCCTCTACATGGGGGTGGTCGGGTCCATTGCGCTCTACGGGGCTCCGGTGTGGTCGGGCAGCCTGACAGTCGCCAGCGTAAAGTCGCTGCATGAATTGCAGCGGCAGCTGGCTGTCAGGCTTGTCCGAGCCTATCGCACCGTCCCCGTAGAAGCAGCGTGTGTGGTGTCAGGATCGATACCATGGTCTCTGCTAGCGGAGGTGTACAAAGAACTGTACAATCAGAAGAGGGACCTCCGCGAGCGGGGACTGGCCCTGACACAAAGAGCGGCGGAAGTGGAGAGGGCGAGGGCCCGGCAGCGCGCGGTTGACAGATGGAAGGAGAAGCTTCCGCGATTAGACTGGGGCGGACGCGCGTCGTGACGACCACGTTACAATGGACGGAGTTCACGCTAGTCACGGATCACAGACCGCTGGTATGGATGCACTCCGTAACAGATCCCACCTCACGACTCATCCGATGGCGCCTTAAACTCGCGGAATACGAATATAACGTAGTGTATAAGCCAGGTAAAATTAACGATAACGCCGACGCACTCTCCAGAAACCCTATTCCATCTAACTCTTTAGCTAAACGAAATAGAACAAATTCTACCCCTCGAACAGACTCGAGAGCTCTCCAGCTCAGAAGAGTCATTATTCAATGCTAAAAGAAAGAAAACCGAAGAAGCGCCTCGAGAAACCGAGGAAACCCCGCAACGAGCGGAAAACGATAATATAGATGATCCGCCGAACCCGCGATCTTCTAGCGAAACCGAAGCTAATGACGAATCGGGTGAAACAAGCGAGACCGAGAACGACAACAGTTCCGACCTTAGCGACAACGCCCCGATTTTCGACAACATAAACGAACCATTCGTCCAAGGAACTAGAATGGGACCACAAGTGGTACCTATTCCAGATAACTTCTCTACGCGAAAAGATAACCTTGTTATCTTCGTCACACAACAAGGCGTACCAGTCGACCGCGGAGCTCACATACTCCGAGAAAGTAAATCCTTGCCTATGATTAGAGGAGCAGCTCTATCCAGGGCAAGAATAAACTGCGACGGAAATGGCCAAATTATATCGCTTGTCATTGAAGAACGCGAATCGGGAGCTACGGAAAGAGAGATACTAAAAGAATCATTTCGATCGCTTTTAGACGTCGTCAGGGAAACGGAGCTGTCGTCTATCTCGATAATCAGAGGCGACATCGATAATGTCCCTTGGGATATCGTATACTCATTGCTAACGCGCGTCTTAAGCGAAACCAATGTAAAAATATTTATTTGTAGGAATGAAATCTCCGTCCCACCGGAGGACGAGAGAGAAAATATTATTGCCGAAAACCACAACTCGGCGATTGGCGGCCATAAAGGTATTTCCAAAACATACCAACGTATGAAAAAGCGCTACCAATGGAACGGCGTGAAAACCGATATCCAAACGTTCATCAAAAATTGCCGCCCTTGCCAACTAAAGAAACTGGTCCGCGTAAAAACCAGACAACCCATGATATTGACAGATACACCTGACGCGGCCTTCGACAAGGTCTCGATGGACATCATGGGTCCATTACCCGTTACGCGAACTAACAACATGTATATACTCACTGTACAAGACCTCCTAACTAAGTATTCTTTAACGATCCCTTTGCAAACGCGATTAATGTAGCAGACGCATTCACGAATGAATTAATATGCGTTTTCGGAGCACCGAAAGCTATATTAACGGACCAGGGATCGCATTTTCTAAATAGCCTAATGCGTAATATAGCGAAGAAATTTAGAATTAAACTCTTTAAAACTACGGCCTATAGGCCGCAATCTAATGGCTCAATAGAGCGCTCCCACCACGTTTTGTGGGAATACCTAAAACAGTACGTAGATAAAAATAACGAGTGGGATATACATATACCTAAAATTAGCATCATTCTCCTATAATACGAGCGTACATGAGGGGACGCGATACACCCCTCACGAGTTAGTCTTCGGGAGGATAGCCAGGGCACCTTCCAGCAATCCTGACGTCGCCGACGTCGCGGACGAAAGCTATGCTAACTATCTCACAACTCTTTTTAACAAATTAACAGACATTCAGGCTATCGCCCGCGAAAACCTAATTGCCGCTAAACAAAGATCAAAAATTTATTATGACCGTAGAGTTAATACTCGACAATTCAGAGCAGGAGACTATGTATATTTGTTGAAAGAACCGAGCAAAGGAAAATTGGGCGACCAATACACGGGTCCTTATAAAATAATTAATCTTTTAGGAAATCATAATGTTAAGTTAGCTATAAGTAGAACTAAAACAAGAATTGTACACGAGGATAAATTAAAAGCCTCGCCGCATCGGGCACCCACCGAGGAAGACCCCCACTCCGAACCAGACGACTATATCTTGGATGCCCCAGCGGAGGACCGGCCAGTAGTCGACAAACCCCAGTAGAATGAAGACATACGTAACCATCTTAGCTATAACCGTACTGTTAGCCTCAGCCTCAAACGGGCTAATAGGCTATGATTGCGGTGGCCGCGGTTTAAATATCACTACGCTCTCCCTATTGGACATAGAAGAATGCAAAGTCGACGACATCGAGCCAAAGAAGGAAGAGGTCTACGTACAATTGCTACAACGAGCTTCCCGTCACCCACCAGAATAAATCCCTTTTCCTATTACCCAGATCAAAAATACAATCACAAAATCTGGAACACTCAGGGACTGCAACGGACTTCTACCAGCGTTGTATCAAATCCGCAGCACCTGGTATCGACTGACGCCAAAACTCGTGGAATCAATGGCGCCGTCAACGATCAAACCGCTAACCAAACCATCATGGAAATACGTGAGTCCCGACTCACTCGCCTCTAGCGGCATCTACACCAGCGAGGACCTTGATCGCCTCCGCGATCATATCATGTTTCCCATGGAAAAGCCCTCTATGCTCAACACGATTGCCAGAGGAGCATTGGAACATGGTCCAACATTTTCTCTTAAGGGGGGAGGTGTCACGTCCGGTCACATAAAATTTTTACTTTCACATGAAATAAATTCTAAGTCCTCTAAGCGCTGTTTGAAAAGCGCGCCAGTGCCGGCCATGATGCCTAACTCAGCCTAGTGACTAGGAGAGGCGCTGCGTAACGTCTAGGAACTTTCCACTACGGGGAAACGCCCCCGCCACACCGAGCGTCTCCCACTCTCGGGCCGCCGCAGCGCCGAGCCACCGAAAACGAAGGACCTCAGAGCGGTCCCAAAATCCGGCAGATCACATCGCGACTCCGACTAGAGCAGTCATACCTTGAACGCTCTCCTAATTCTAAATCTAATTCAATTCTAACATTCTAACTCTAATATTATAAGTCCTAACTCTAGTATTAAAACTTTAACTTTAGTTAACTTTGTATCGTGCAGTGTTAATTTAGAATAAAAGTGTGTGTTTCATTTATAATAATTCTCCACATTTATTTTAAACAATTCCAATTCCAATTTCACGCGTTTCCAATATAATATTTTGCTTTAATATTATTACTATTCTAATATTACGATTTTAGTATTTCTAAAATATTCTAAAACGAGTTCTTCCAATCTGCACGTGTAGTGAAAATCTATTATATAAATAATTTTCTTAGTGTAATCCAAGCTGCGACTTAGAGAGGACGAACCGCTCGTCGCTGCCGCACGATTTCACTTTTCTTATAATTTCTGAATTCTGTTCTGACTACTTCGAGAGGACGAACCGCTCGTAGTTACGCACTGGAACAATAACCGACAGTGAGGACCGCCGCACGTCGACTTATTGTAAAAGTGACGCAATATTCATAATGTTTTATATTATAAATCATTATGCCTAAGACACGCCGTGCAGGCAGGAAAAACCAACTTCGCCGTTTAACCGCGCGACTCTATTATCCGGCATCATCGAGTGAATATTCAAATCTCATCGGCACCTACTATCATAACGACTCAGAGTACGATAATTTATTTGACGGAACCGCGCCGTTCGCTGTTAATAATAAAGACGTTAAACTGAGAAAGTGGCCAGTGCAATTGACTCCAATCGAAATCGAGAACCCTCGTATTCCGAGAGACGACATCCCGGACAACGATCCTCGTCGCACCCGGTATTTGCAAATCAGGGCGGACATCTGCACACCCATTACGACGCGCCTATTCCAGAGCATCGGGGAACCACTGTCCACCCCCCAGAGATCCACTAAGGTAAGTCTCAACTATTATAAACAATTGAAATAAATAATAAAATTCAACGCTAAGATTCTAGTACTAAAGAATAAGACTATTTGCCGTCACAAATAGCCAAATTATCGAAATAATTTCAAACACGTGCGTGTATAATTATTGTTTAAACATATTTAAAATTAATATTTTCTACGAAATTTGAAATATAACTTTACACGTGGTCTCTAGAATATTCGTAAAGACTCTTGGAAAACTGCGTTTTCCAAGGGCCATAAAAGTGAAACTCTGTTTTTTGCCTAGAGTCATAAAACTGACCCTTAGACCCTTGATAAAAAAAGGGGTCTCGACGATTTCTCTTTTGCAAACTAAGCTAACGTAGCACACTCAATGAATATTCTAGAATTCCGAATAAAATAACGCGAACGTTTTATTCATTTATTTAATTCCATTTATTTAAATAATTCACCCATGTGCCCAATAAGGCCTCAGTACCTCACCGCCCCGTACATCTTGCCTCTTCCCGAAGAGGAAGAAGATTGAACAGGGAACCCCTTACTGCCAAATATCAGTCGGGTTTATTAATAAAGAAACAAATGCCGCCCTTTGTGTAGACTGCCATTTACGCGGTACTGCTCGAAACGAATGGTTGAACATTGCCAAACATTTGCTCGTAATCGGTAACTTACCAACCGGAATACTTTGCTCAGCGTGTAACTTCCATCGACTGTCGGTAACTCGCGACCTTCATCTCCACTGTTACCGTTGTCAGATCGCTTACCTACGGTATATCAACGGCGAAGAAACCTTTCGTATCGACACCGATGGTAACATCGTGATTACAATTTTCCACTCCGTCGATGATTCCCTCGAATGTTTTCAGGATTATATTCGATAATATCCCCATACTCCTGAGTAACATTTGCAACTCCCTCGTACGAATCTTAAGGCGACACCCTCCACTCCCCAAGACATTGAACCGTTGCGTGTAGCCTTGGCAGAACACCCTTCGTCGTGAGTATCCCCGGAAAGGTTTTCCGAAATACGACGTTGTTCAGCGCGATAATCCGAGCACGTGGACCGCGATAATTATTTCTCGCGAATTTCACGCCGCGACTGCGCTCCGGACGTAACAGCAAAAACACACTAGTGTGAAAGTGAACACTATATTTAATGGCAAGTTCATGTCGGGCGATAAGCGTGCTAATAAAAGTATCAATACGAAAAACTTTGAAATCTTTCGCACCTCCGATTTACATGATTGGCACAAACGTCGCGTTATCGACCCCACACTAGCATCGCTAGGAGAGTTTCAAGAACGCGATAGTGATTGGGCATTGTCGCGAATAATCAATTTAATTGTAAATATATGCCATGGAGATTGCGCGAATTGTAATATGCGATGTATTTTTGCAACGCGAAGGCCGTGACGCGTACATTGCTGCAGGTTGCGGTAGTGTATCACATATCGCTTCTTATCATATAGCGTTGCGAGAAGCTTATCTTCCCGCTTGCCTAACGGCTTGTCGCGTGTCGGGCAAAACGGTAGGTCAGTGTGCGTGTCGTGAATATGTCGTGGATATTCTAAATCTACCTCGAGGATGTAGCCTGTGGGTGAATCGAGCGCGATATATGATGTGTCGAAATTAGATACATCGTCGACCCATTGAAAATCAGCATAAGGCAATGGTTGACACATTGCCCATCCATACAAATTATTTACATCGAAATACATTAGATACGAAGATGGTTTCAATGGATCGTACGACTGCATGTACTTGTTATTAGCGTGTGCATATCTGTTTGAACATTGACTCAGACCGCCGCGTATACCCCGTTCGATAAACATTATCATGTCAACGTCTGTAAGTAATTCGAACGTAATTTGTGTATGCTTTAACATGGCGTCCCACGGGGAGAGTATAATAATACGCGCATTATAATAAAACATGCATAGTCTTTTGATTGCACATTAACCACTGCTCTTTTGTTCATTATTTCTCGCGGTAATTTAATGTGGCATCCCGCACGCATTGGATTATACTTGTTTATATTTACAATTAAATTGATTATTCGCGACAATGCCCAACCACTATCGCGTTCTTGAAACTATTCTAGCGATGCTAGTGTGGGGTCGACGCGGCGTTTATACCAATCATGTAAATCGGAGGTGCGAAAGATTTCAAAGTTTTTCGTATTCATACTTTTATTAGCACGCTTATCGCCCGACATGAACTCGCCATTAAATATAGTGTTCACTTTCACACTAGTGTGTTTTTGCAACACTTTTTGCACGTATCTGATCACAATGTCTTTGGCCTCCTCTAGAAATTGACGAGGTTCAATGTGATTGCTGTTTATCACCGCACCAGTCAAGATGCGGCTCTCGAACGCCGTATCAATCTCTCGCCATATGAGTCCGATGTCTCGCGAACTGCTTCCAGCACCTGCATGTACAAAACGTCTGCGTACCGAATTCTTCAACCCTTCGAGACGCGCCATTTGGGAGACAAGCGATTGTCGAACTCCGATCGGTAATCGTGGTCGTTTTATTCGACTTTGTTCTTCCAGTGATTCGATGTATTCGTCACATTGCTGCTCCCACACAATATATTCTTCCACCGAATTCACCCTTGTGGCTTGCTCCAACAAACTTGCTTCCAATTGTGCCATATTTGAGATGCTCTTGCTGAACTCTGACAAAGATATTGACAGAGAGAGGCAAACCTACGTCGTAGAAGCCAGCGGTTCCAGTTTTCGAAATCCGGCGTACATCCTGATCCTATCTTCATCAAAAGTGCATACGGCACGTTGAAATCATGGAAACATAACAAATCTAGGCCGTAGAAGCCAACAAATCAAGTATTCGAAGTCCGCCGTTCATCCTAATCCTATCTTCATGTGAGGTAAATGTTGTAAAGTAAATTCATGAAAACGTTGCAAACGTACATCGTAGAAAACAACAACATAAGTTTTCCGTTTGTACCCCTAAAAAAAAATATACCGAATGTTCTATTTTGAGATTAGAGCTAACATTGTCATTCCTTGAGATATTATAAATCTGTAAACGGGTGATGTTTTGTAATTGTTTGTAGACGTTTGTACCGCTTTCCGTTTCGTTTGTACCCCTACAGGTGTAAATACACCGAGTTTTAAATATTGATGTTACAGCTAATAGTGTCATTTTTTAATTCTGTAAACGAATGTTGTTTTGTAATCGTTTGCAGACGTTTGTACCGCTTTTTATTATGTTTGTATCCCTACAGATAAAAATATATCAAACCTAGGTCGCAGAAGCCCCCCCTCGTTGTCCGCCATCTTGACGTGGTGAGGGGTCTCACCCTTCGCAAGGTTTTGCGAAGGATGCTAAGAGCGGACAGTGCCACTGATAATGTCAATTTTGGGATATTTCAATTCTGCATACGGGTGCTGTTTTGTAATTGCCTGCAGACGTTTGTACCGCTTTCCATTTTGTTCGTATCTATACAGGTGTAATTATACAGAATTATTAAAATTGATGTTACAGCTAATAATGTCATTTTATGAGAAATTTTAATTCTGTAAACGCTGTTTTGTTACCGTCTGCAGACGTTTGTATTGCTTTCCGTTTTGTTTGTACCCTTACAGGTGTAAATATACCGAATGTTCAAAATTGATATTAGAACTAATAATGTCATTTTTGGGATATTTCAATTTTGTATACGGATGCTGTTTTGTAATTGCCTGCAGACGTTTGTACTGCTTTCCGTTTTGTTTGTACCCCTACAGGAGTAAATACACCGAGTTTTAAAAATTGATGTTACAGCTAATAGTGTTGTTACGTCCTGTGGACTGCACGATTCTTTTCTCCTCCCCGATTTACGCAGATTCGCGTTCCGCGAACATATTAATTATAAGACCGAAATTAGTTATAAGAATTAAACGGAGAAAGACAGTGATTGTGAAACAACTCGATCGGTGAGATTACGAAACCTACACTTTGATCAATAAGTCATAGGTAATGTTGAAATATCACGATCGACACACGCTATCAGTAGACCAAAGATCGGAATTAGGAAAGAACTCTTCATACAAGGAAGCAATACGTTGCGCAAAGGGGATTAAACACCGAACGTATGACTATGAGTCACAAGAAAAGAAGACGCTCTTTGCCCTATAGGAAGGGCAGACGAATAGTATAAAAGCAGCGAATCTTCCAAGAACGCTCTATTAATTCCGCCTACGTCGTGGCAGTTACACACTTCTGGATCCTCGCATTAAACATATATTGTGACCGTCGGAGCTCAACAACCAGCTACCAGTCAACCTACACCTTCGCCCACACCACTCGAAGGAACCAGCGATCCTGAGGATCAACGTATAGCCGCCAACCCGCTCACCAAATAATATACAGCCAACAGTGAGTACTTTCATCCTTCTACGATCACGGAAGTGAATAAATCCCCGGAATCGCGACTAAACTTAATAAGTAGTGGAAATCGCTGCCCGTCGAGCATTGAAACGCGCTCTCCGATTGAAACGGGACGATCAAAAGCCAACGCGAATCCTCAACCGCCTCATAGCACATCAACGTTACACACACACTCATATATAATTGTTTATACATGTCCACAAATTCAAATGTCTAATTCTCCGAATATTATTAAGATTTTATTATTTTTTTTTTGAATAAATGATAATTATTTACATTACGCGAATTTAAAGTCTTATTTAAACCCCTGCGTTCCTTCATATATCCCCCGAGATCGCACAAGGTCCTATCCCGCGTAAAAGGGATTTAATTCCCTTACCGAAAAGGACCGACGAACGAACCCCTGAAATAAGCCAGGTAAAAGCGACTATCCAGTCGTTGACCTGCAAAAGGGCCAGACAGTCCGTTCGACCCGAAATCACTCCGATTTTCGGGAAAACGCTGTTACGACCTTCGAGCGGCCTTTCCTTCGTGCAGGCCAGGACGTAACAGTGTCATTTTTTAAGATATTTTAATTCTGTAAACGGGTGCTGTTTTGTTACCGTCTGCAGACGTTTTTTTGTATTGCTTTCCGTTTTATTTGTACCTTTACAGGTGTAAATATACCGAATGTTCAAAATTGATATTAGAGCTAATAATGTCATTTTTGGGATATTTCAATTTTGTATACGGGTGCTGTTTTGTAATTGCCTGCAGACGTTTGTACTGCTTTCCGTTTCGTTTGTACCCCTACAGGTGTAAATACACCGAGTTTTAAAAATTGATGTTACAGATAATAGTGTCATTTTATGAAAAATTTTAATTCTGTAAACGCTGTTTTGTTACCGTCTGCAGACGTTTGTATTGCTTTCCGTTTTGTTTATACCCCTACAGGTGTAAATACACCGAGTTTTAAAAATTGATGTTACAGCTAATAGTGTCATTTTTTAAGATATTTTAATTCTGTAAACGGGTGCTGTTTTGTTACCGTCTGCAGACGTTTGTATTGCTTTACGTCTTGTTTGTACCCCTACAGGTGTAAATACACCGAGTTTTAAAAATTGATGTTACAGCTAATAGTGTCATTTTTTAAGAAATTTTAATTCTGTAAACAAGTGCTGTTTTATTATCGTCTGCAGACGTTTGTATTGTTTTCCGTTTTGTTTGTACCTTTACAGGTATAAATATACCGAATGTTCAAAATTGATATTAGAGATAATAATGTCATTTTTGGGATATTTCAATTTTGTATACGGGTGCTGTTTTGTAATTGCCTGCAGACGTTTGTACCGCTATCAGTTTTGTTTGTATCTTTATAGGTGTAAATATACCGAATTTTGTTAATTGATGTTACAGCTAATAGTGTCATTTTTTAAGAAATTTTAATTCTGTAAACAAGTTTTGTTATCGTCAGTAGTAATACTATGCCGGTTCTAACCCATGGGGCTCCGAGGGGGGTGCGGGGCGCGGGGGTTCTCCGCGGCGAGGGGTATGACGTCACGCGGGGCGGGGGTATCTCGGGGGCGCGGGGGCTGACGTCACGCGGGTGGGGGGGGATGTTTCGACAAAGGAGGGGGGGGGGTCTAAGCATGCTCGGCAACTGATTATCTTTGTGATTTATGGCTACCCGAAGCCATAAAACTGTTTTTCATTTTATGGACATTTTATCATTAGGAAAGGAATGAAGATTTTAGGGCCGACGCTGCGACGAACATGTCAAACGTTATTTATAGGGGTGCAAATGTAAAAGCGTTGACGTTCGGCAGCTTTGTACCCTCGCGGAAAATCGGTCGTAAACGAGAGCGAAACATTTTTCTAAATATCTTTTAAGGAAGAATTGCGATAATTTTGAGAGGGGTGGAGTTGAAGCTTATGGAGAGAGAGTCTGTCTCCACATCAAAAAGTCTCGAACAGTCGCCGAGCGAAGTGAGTGTAAAAAATAGTGAAAAAAATGACTGGAGGTTTTCTGCGCCGTACGCTCCCCGAAATAGTAAGTTGTACAATTTATTTAAAACTATTGTACAGAATATTGCGATATGTTTAGATATATATTAAATATTCATATTTTTCAGATGATCTATAACATTGTGCAAAATTTACGGTCGCAACATGTGGTGGAGCAAGGTTTAACTGAACGAGAGTGGGTGAGAATGCTGAGGTGGGAACATCGACAAATGTTTGCAGAAATGTGGTGCGAAACTGCAGAGGCGCGGGAAATGGATGCCAATAACAGTTGGCTATGGGAGAACATGTATGCTCTTCGGGAACTGTTTGGCCTAGAGCCATATCCACCAGAACCTGTGGTGGAAAATTGGAACTAGTAAGTATTTCTTTTTAATTATAAATTATTAAAATAATTAATAAAAATTTTCTGTTATGCAGGAGTCCCCGCCCAGCCGTCGCCTCCGCTTCTCACAGCACCTAGCATTCAGCTGCTTCACCGCCTCGCATCCACAATCGTCGGCTTTACCATAGCCACCTCCATCACCGACAATTTTTATATATTATGATATTCATTTATATTTTCATCTTTATATTTTCATCTTTATATTCTTATCTTTATATTCATTTATATATATTTTTTAAAATTTTATATCCATTTTATATTCACATTTATATATTCACATTTATATACATTTATATCCATTTATATTCTTTTAAACACACACACACACACACACACACACACACACACAAATGTATAATACACATTTATTCATAATTAAAAATAATTAATATTAAATTAATATATTCATTTTAAAAATTCCTCTTCTTTTCCTTCACTGCGTCATCTCTCGCATGCGCCTCTCGCTATCTCTGTCTCTCGCGTTCACCTCGCGCTCTCTCTTTCTCTCCTAAGCGCTATCTCTAGCAGTCCCTAACCTCGCGTCATCTCTCTCTCTCTCTCTCTCTCTCTCTCTCCTCGCCGCAACATATCTCTCCTTCACGTTCGCCTCACACCCTCTCTTTCTCTCGCGTTCACCTCGCGCTCTCTCTTTCTCTCCTAAGCGCTACCTCTCTCGCAGTCCCTAGCCTCTCGGTCCCTAGCCTCGCGATCCCTAGCCTCTCAGTCCCTAGTCTCGCGATCCCTAGCCTCTCAGTCTCTAGCGTCACGTTCCCCCTTCCCCGCATGACGTCATCCCCCACAAAGACCGTGCAACGAGCTACGTATGAGAGCTGGGACTGGTTATGGGTGGGAGAAAGATGGAGAATGGAAATGCATGCAAAGAAATTACATCATAATTTAGACTTAAAAACTCTTTATTCTTCTTTTAAATATTTTTTTCTTACATATTATGGACTAAAAACTAAAGCTGCCAGCTCGCAATCGATGAGCTGATGCTTGTTGAAGGCGTCGCTAGCGCGTATTACATTTGACACTTCTTTAGGATTCGTTACATTGGACGCGATATTTGAAAATTGCGTAAACTTGATATCGACTTTTTTATTGGTAATTTTAACCAATCGGTCAAAAGTTACATCAATGCAAGGATCGAGATCGAACATACGGTGTAACGTCGATTCGATCATCATCATGCATACATTTGAAGATTCAAGACTTATTAACTTGGCATCGTTAATCGTACGAACTCGCACTGTTACCGGTCCAACGCTTATAAAACTGTAGGCATCTTTAAAATCGTTTCGAAGCAGATTCTGAATATTGTGACGTTGCTCGTAGAGTCCTTTCCACGCTTCGAGAGATAGTATCAGTTCCTTTCCTCGATGATCTCCTATGGCGATTTCCACGTAACTCGGTGGATCCACTTTGATACCAATTTCGAGGAATTTAAATTCCGTAGCTGTCAATGCGTATCGTCTGCCTAGTATACGAACCGCACGACGCTCCAATGAAATGCTGTAAAAATGAAATTAGTTTGAAAATAATACAATTTGTAAAAAAAAAAAAAAATATAAAGATAGAAAGAAGTTAAACTTACTCGTCACATTTATTCTCAAACGATGGAGTGTCATCACGACTCGGGACGTAATTATTCATAGGTCTGCCGGAGCCACTGCTTCTTTTAGCGTAGTACATATTTCCAGATTTTAAAAGTGAACCACCAGTATGAACGGTTAACGCTACACTGATCGTATAAAATTAAGAATATACGTGACGCTTATTTTTAAAAGTAGTGGGGTAAATGTGGTGGGAGATTCTAGAATACTATTGGCGCTATGAAATTTAGGAGAAGGGGAAACGGCACTCGGATAAAAAGAATTCTTAGAAACGATTTGTGAGGAAAGGATTGGGGAAGGGGAATAAGAGATAAAACACATTAATGTTTAAATATTTTATTTTTCCAAATCTTGCAATTCTTTCTGGCGTTGCGACCACCAGTTAAATATTTTGAATACATTTTGTAATGCGCAATTCTTAACATGTTTTCCACATCGCATAGTGTTTTTAACATCTAGATTATTTAGAGACTCGATATCGTCGTAATCAGCATCCAAGGTCTCAATAATGAAACCGTTTCCCGCATCATCCAATATATCGGCTAACCATTCTCACTTCTCAAGTCCTTTTACATATACGAGAATGGATTCTTCTTCTTCTTCATGTGGTCCACCAATGATAGCTGTTGTAATCAAACGCTGAGCCATGCTGTATGGAACGTTTCCATCTTCCCATTGCAATCCATGATGATTTCGAGTCAACCATGAGGCTTGGTGTCTCTCCGATTTTATGAGTACACTCCATGGTACAGGACATGCGAAAAAATAATGTGACAAAATAAATCCTCTTCTCAGGATTGCCGCTTCCTTTACAATGAATTGTTTATTGAGGATAAATCCCTGTAGATCCACAAACGTTGGTACGGACATGACGAGATCTCTCTCTCTCTCTTCGATGTATCAGTTAAAAAGAAGAATGGCAACTATCTCATAACACTTTGATTTATATTCTGCTATGCTTCCCCCTCTCTTTAAATTGTTGGTGTGTTTAGGTGATTTTGCGCACAACGTTGGTCAACGGGTTGTACTGGATCACGCGATCATGTATGATGAGACAGTACGCAGTGGTATTCGGCACATTCTCCTTACACTCGAATTCCAATCTCACATCCACGGTTGCGCTCTTGACCGATTCGTTTTGTCGAGAACAATCGATGATCACGAACGGACCGTTACGTAGAAACATTGAGACGGTGAGACTCGGCTCGAGATACTCGTATCCATAATAATTCTTGCAGAAACGCGCATATGTATCGTACAGAATCGACCATCTGTTTTTATCGAAATCCAGATTCATATCGTCGTACGGATAACATTCCGAGTTCAGATAGAGTTTCACATTGGTCATCTTGCAATCGTCGAATCGACTCATATCCTCAGATATGATGTTTTTCCGACCTGTCTGCAGAGCGAAGATAACATATCGTGGCTTCTCCAGCTGAGTCGCTGTCTTAATGGCCCATGAATGCTTGGTTGTACGCTGCAATAGCGGATACTCATACAGATCCCACGAGCGAAAACCCATGCTGAGGTAATGTCCGCTTTCCAGAGCGCGCAGCATCGACAGCTTCTTAATCTCGCTCAACAACACATGCGGCATTCGCCATTGTATCTTGAATATGTTGATCACAGGCTCCAGCGTCGAATCTCCAATCAGACAATTGTTGTCGTTGCGCGATCGTATTAAGATTAACTCATGACGAGCGTTCATCACCACTCGTCTGTAATCCTCGCAAAATCCCAATAACATGTAGAGCGGTACGCAAAAATTGAAGTTTCCATTCGCAGTAGTCGGATCAGTCCAGCCGGCGTTTCTCATAATCACGCTTCTATCGGATGATATCGTTACATAGTTTTTGAGCAAACTTGTTATTCCCACGTTTCTATTGCGATCAATCTCCACGCCATCGAGTTCGTATCGAATCTCATCGAACATGAATGCGACACAATTATTTCCCAGTATCACAGCAGATCCTTCGGCTGGTTTATTTATCTTTAGTTCTCCCTCGATGTATAGGAAACTTTCATACGGCAACGTATACAGATCCTGTTGTTGTATGGGTATTCTTATCTCATCACTGTGTCCGAATGTTGTGTTAGCGAACGGGTTGTACGTGTGAGTCTCGATCTTGACGATGCGATCGTCGAAGATTGGCTCGTCTCCAATGTTGAGGATGTCGGTCATTGTTCAGATGTTTCGCACCGCGAATCCCAAAGATTGTAAAAACGCAACGTTTGATGCGTTCAGTTTCTTTTTCTTACTGCAACCGGATGATTGGATATTAGTGAATGTCGACGTTGTTGTTGTTGTTGCTGGCTCCGTAAAGATTGTGTTATCTCTCGTATCTTTCGATCTGTTCAACACGAGCATCTCATACGCCACACACGTACGTTATCGCTGTCGTCGTCGTACGTGCAATCTAATGGTGATCTCTTCTCCTCGAAAATCGAGCAATCGTCTGTCCTGGTCGACAACGCGTAACGTTAAATCCGTAATGCTCCGCACGATGATCGGCAAGTAAATGATGTGCGCAGGTGTTTCCGATATCTTATATCCTGGTGGTACCCTCGGTGAAAATTCATGTATCGTATGAACGAGTTTGCCGTTGCTGTACGCGCCCGCGGTCACATTACATTCTACGCGGATAATGTTCACGTTGATAATATTAATCGGCATGTCCGACTTATACCATTTTCGCGGCTGCAGTATACGGTTCGAGAATCCCAGCAGCGATCCAATGTTGTTAGGCTTGCTAAAATTCATTCTGTAGGCGCATTTGATCTCGCTCCTCATCGTATTATAATTAGCGCGGAGCACTATTGGATATTCTCCATCTTCAAAGTCACCGTCGTCATTCGTCCGAATATGCGTGGTGTCAGCGTGTTTTTTATCATCGTCATGAACAGCGTGTCGCGGACGTTTTCGTAAAATTGCATGTTTCAAAAACTCATGTATCGTTTGCAGCTCGTACGATCCCTCGGGAATCGTAATTTCCGCGTCATCTTTGCCAAAGTAAAATTTATTATTCGAGGAATTCACGTTCGATATCGTGTGATAAGTCTCAAAATCCGCTAGACCTAGCTCGTATTCATCGTCGCTCAAATCTACGATGGGAAAGTAGTTTGCCGCGAGAACACTACTCTTCCCGGTCAGTGTGAATGTCATAGACATATCGGCAAAACTGTTTAACGAATACTGAGTTAAATAGCGCGATGTCAGTCTTTAAATTCACATGCATCGACCGCTCGGAGAAACTGTAAGCACAATTGTCCACAGATGCTTTGATTGTAAGTTTGAACAGGTGCGTAATTGTATTGTATCTTTGTCACATTTAAATATCGCACCAATTCATTCGGCGGTCGAAGATTGCCGAAACTGTCAAAATATATAGCGCGATTCCCCCTCTTTGCATACGCTACCCAATGAGTACCCGATCCTTTAGCGTTATCCAAATTTACGATGCCGCTCTCGTTTCGATATATACCACCGATCGGTAATGAATCACGCATGAAAACACCTCTAAAATACGAAATGTGCATACGTTTTGCCAGTTGTAGCAATTGTATGTTGGTAGTTACGCCCTGTGGTATTTTTAGCGTCTCTTTGACGTTTTTTTTTCCCCTTTTTTCTCGTTGAAACTCCTCGTCCGCGTTTGTATGGAGCGAGATACAATCCGTGACCTTCCATGGCGCGATTGTGACGTAGCATCTCTTGCAACTGACGTTGTGCGGCTTTTCCGTCGTTCACCATCTTTGCTACACCAGCCGCTCCACCGACCAGAGATCCGAGCGCGCCCAACATTGGTAGAATCGGCAATACACCCCCACGTTTCGCTACCGGAAGTATTCGCTTCTTCGCCATCTTTTTCTTCGTCTTCGTCTTTGTCGTCTTCAGGCCCATACCGAACTTCGTCTTGGCTTTCATCGCTGCCCAGACAGCTGTGGCGGCGGCTCTCTCACCGAGAGTCGAATCTCTCGCAACGATGCGAGTTTGCGCTTCCTTGGCGAGTATCCTATCTGCCGCGTGTCTCTCGATGAGATCGTTGCTTCGAGAGTACGCTATATCGTGTTCACGGCACGCTGCGTCCAATGGGTTGATACCTCGATCGCCTCTGGCTAATCGCTTTTGTAGTCGCGTGCCCGGACCGCAAAACTGATAGCCGGGGATATGGAATTCGATCGGAAGTGCGTTTATCGCGAGATTTAATAGGCCTCTACCTATTTTCGTTGACATTCGCTGCAATCCTTTATCATCGGCGCTGGACCATCGATGTGCGTCTGCTGCCACGGTCGATTGTAATGTTCGAAACAGCGGCGATAAGTTTGAACCTCCAAATCCGCCTTTATATGTTCCGGAAGCTTGTCCCACACGCAGTGGACGTAATTGCCACACATTCGCAATAAAACTGTTTTCGACACAAATTGTAGCTGTTCGGCGCTCAAATTACAAATATCGTAAGGACTTGATAGCAAGACAAACATTTTTTCGTTACTGAGCGATTCGTGCTTCCGCGCAGCTATAAATAGGCAAGCGTTCGATTCAATCGGGGAGTGGGAAAATGAGATTCGTGCGACAACCTTTCGCGATACGCGTGACGAATTACGACGCCAGATTACGATCGATGGGGGACAACGCGGAGATGCGTAGACACGGTACGATACTGCCGACTACTATACGCGCGATCGTTTGCGGCCCCTCGAATTGCGGTAAAACTAACGTGTTGATTAGTTTGATAGAAAGCCCGCACGGCGTCCGCTTTGAAAACGTGTACGTGTACTCAAAGTCACTGCAACAGCCAAAATATCAGTATCTGGAGAATTTGTTGACGTCGATCGATGAAATCGGCTATTTTACATTCTCCAATAACAGTGACGTCATTCCACCGAGCGAAGCATGTCCAAACTCGATTTTCGTTTTCGATGACGTGGCGTGTGACAAACAAAATACGATAAGAGAATACTTTTCAATGGGACGCCACTCGAACGTCGACTGCTTCTATCTCTGTCAGACATACGCAAGAATACCGAAACATCTTATACGCGACAACGCAAACCTGCTAATCTTGTTTAAACAGGACGGTACCAACTTGAAACATGTGTACAATGATCACGTGAATACTGACATGTCATACGAGGATTTCAGTGAATTATGTCGTACTTGTTGGCAGCAAAAGTATGGATTTCTAGTGATAGATAAGGATAGCTCGCTTACGAACGGCCGATACAGAAACGGATTTAACGTGTTCGCGATACCGCAAAACAATTAGTCGTTGCCGATGTTCTGTCGAGAGAGGTGAAACACGAGCGTTCGACACTCTACCGACATGGCTGAGAACGATAATATTCGCGAACGTGAAAAGATAGCGAAGGAGATTGCGAAAACGAGTGAAGCAATCCGCAAGAAACATCGCGCTTTGAAGACCGGTAAGATCGATGACGATATCGCGGTCAAGACCCATTTTAGACCTATTATTGAGCCGCTACAAAAGATTGTCGACAACTCGATCGCGGTGAAAAACGAGCCGGAAAGTACCGCAAAGATTAAAATCTTACCCATCAAGCGGTACAAGGAGGAGGAGGAGGAAGAGGAGGAAGAGGAGAAGGATGATGCGACACCGAAAAAGAGGAAACGGTCAAACCCGAATCGCTCATCGACACCGCGTACATCGAATGCTTTATTGGATGAACCGATGATAAGCTCTACACCGTTCGCGACAACGAGAATCATACAACCTATGATACCCGAAACACTCGCAAACGAAAATGTTTTCGAAACCTCGGGCAGCACGCTCGAAACATCGTTTGTTCGAAACACATTACAAACGCTGGAAGGTCAAGAAATGTTGCGAAAGCACTTGGGATCACTGGGACAAGAATACATGAGCACTCTCCTCGGTGGCGACAAAGAAAGGAAAATCGATCACGTGTACGGTGTCTATTTCGACAAGGATGAAATGCGTCTCGGTAACAAACGATTCGACATTGACAAATATGACTCTATAATTATAGATGAAGTGAGGTACATTGGTACACCAGGATTATACGAATTGATCTTCAAGAGAATTCCCGATGATGACATTTACACGGAGGATGATATGCGTAAATACAAGAGTATATTATTGGCGACGAACGCGCATAAACGCAATTATGACACACAAGGCCAATTACGAAGCAACAGGGGATACAAGTACAAACATATAATCGCACCATTGATATCGATTGAAAAGAAAAAATCTGGAAAGGGAGTATTCATGCCTCACGCGATGGCGCTAACCGACAATAAGATCGATTACATACACTGGGATGACCCCAACGAGCTAGTGGATCGGGTACGATTGCTGGACGCTTCGCGCCGAGCTGGCCACAACGCTCACGACAATGAGATCCTGTCGATCATCGAGGAACTTCGCGAAGCAGGCATTATTATAAATTGAATGGTGTCTCGACAAATCTAATCAGTCGATCAGCGTCACTCATCGGTGGAAAAAAATGCCTATCAACAAATTTGGATTATTCGAACCAAGAAATGATGCAACCGGCACAAGCGGTTCTTGGGATAGATTGGTGAAAAGTTATGTGCACGAAAACGCTCTGTGTCGCGTCGTTACGGACTATGACGCAAGGTCGAGGAAGATTCGTCGTGTAGCGCAACCTGAGGCTGACACCGATGCCGTCAACAAACTGTATGTGGAATCCTGCGTTAAAAGATTGATGAATCAACAGAAAGAATCAGATGAGAAGCTGACTTCGTTCGAGAAGGATGTGCGGGCAATACAGATTGTGATAAACGAACTTCAACGCGCGGCTAACGCTAACTCAGAAACGGCTATCAACCTGAATGAGCAGCAGTGAACGGGTTAGGAGCGGCTATCGAGCGGTTATCGAACATCTACGAAGGGTTATCGAACGGCTACGAACAATTATCGAACAGCTACGAAGGATTATCGAACTACTATCTAACTACAATGAGTGGTAGTGAACGGCCTAGCAACAGCTGCGAACGAGGCTATGAACGGCCTAGCAACAGCGAACGAGGCTACCAACAACTCAAGCAGGGCTGCGAACGAGGCTACGAACAAGTCTTTAAAGGCTACATGCAAGGCTACAAACAACTCAAGCCGGGCTGCGAACGGGTCAGTAACGGCTGTGAACGGGTCAGGAAAGGCTACGAACGGGTTAGAAACGACTATGAACAAGGCAGCGAACGAATCAAGAACGATTTTCGAATGGGTCAAGAACGGAAGTAAACAACACAAGAACGGCTCAAGAACGGCTCAAGAACGGGTCAGGAACGGCTCAAGAACGGGTCAGGAACGGCTACGAACGGGTCAAGAACGGCTACGAACGGGTCAGGAACGGCTACGAACGGGTCAAGAACGGCTACGAACGGGTCAGGAACGGCTACGAACGGGTCAGGAACGGCTACGAACGGGTCAGGAACGGCTACGAACGGGTCAGGAACGGCTACGAACAGGTCAGGAACGGCTCAAGAACGGGTTAGGAACGGCTACGAACGGCTCAAGAACGGGTCAGGAACGGCTACGAACGGCTATTGAAGAACGACAAACGAAAATGAATCATAAAACGAGCGACAAACGGCGATCGAGAAAAACCGACGAAGCGATGAAACAACATAGTTTGGAGAAACGGCAGTTGGTGAACGAACTGCACGCGCCGGCAAGGAAAAATTTTCCCCGAAGACACGTCATAGTGCGGGGATACGATGACCTGTGGCAAGCTGACATCGTCGAGATGCGTCCGTTTCAACAGAGGTTACCACTACATACTCACCGTCATCGATGTGTTGAGCAAGTACGCGTGGGCCATACCACTCAAGAGTAAAGGTGGAAGCGAGACGGCTGACGCTATCGCCGAGATAATTCGAGATAGCAAGAGATGCCCGAGAAACATGCAAACCGATATGGGGAAAGAATTTTATAACGCCGACGTGCAACGGCTTATACGGAAACATAACATCAATCACTATTCTACATATTCGGTATTGAAGGCATCGGTTGTGGAGCGATTCAATCGCACGCTGAAGAACGACATGTGGAAGATGTTTACGCTGAACGGAACTTACAAGTGGATCGACGCGTTGGCGGAACTCATATCGGATTACAACGCGTGCAAGCATCGAACGATCGGCATGCGACCCGTCGACGTCACCCCCGCGATCGCTGATAAACTTTTAAAAACGGTATATAGTAACATAAAGATTGCCGCTCCGGCAAAGTTCAAAGTAGGTGACCCGGTACGCGTTAGCAAGTACAAGAAACTTTTTGAGAAGGGTTACACACCAAATTGGACAACCGAAGTGTTTAAAATTGTTAAAGTGCAGCATACTAATCCCGTAACCTATCTACTCGAGGACTATCGCAAAACATCTGTCGCTGGAGCGTTTTACGAGCACGAGTTGCATAGCGCGAATTATCCGGACGTATATCTCGTAGAGAAAGTACTGCGCAGGAGGGGTGACGAGGTTTACGTAAAATGGCTGGGATTTGACAATTCGCACAACTCTTGGATACATAAGGACAATGCAATTTAATTCATACAAATTGTATTTATTAATTACTCAAAAATTAAAAAATATATAATGTGTACAACAAATAAAAGTATTTGAAATATTACAATATACATGAAATATGTGAAATACAAAATCTTTATTAATACATCCTTTCCGTTCCAATATATGAAATACATACACATATGTTACATAACATATCGTACATACATTATATTACATTATATTTTATAAGGGTATCTGATAATGTCCCCATGGTAATGTGTCGGTCGAATCAGGTATGATATACCGCTTATCGTCGTATGGACTTAGAGCAATTTTTGTCTCGCAGATGGTGTATACTTCATGCAATTTCGACCTAATACATGACTGACTACGTGTCATTTCAATCTCGTCGTTCAGGCACCGCGTATAATCGTCGAATGTTATCGTTCTCGCGACAACGTTACTTTTGACACCTTTAACCTTTTTTGTATCTTTCTTACCATCTACTCGCAAAGCGTACATTTTTGCTCTAAGTCCTACAAATTCAGTCATTATCGCGCCATTATTTTCATCCTTCATTAGACCTGGCACCTTTTTATTCACAAGCGGTATACTGTACGCGTTGTCAATTGGATAATCGCTCGTATCGAATCTAGCGATATCGCGTTTCATATTTTCATACACGTCTTCGCATTTAATATGATATATTAAACTATCTGTATCGGTGTACATTACCCGACATCTGTCACGATAGAGCGGTGACATGTACTCGTGATGAAATTCGTACAGACACACTTTCGATATGTCGAGTATACACATACCAACATAGATTGGTTTGTTAAATTTTACTTCTAGTTTACGTAATTCTACGGCAATTAAATTTTCTGAAAAGACGCTACTGCTATGGAAATTTGGTTTCGCTATCATCGCCTCTGCTCCGTATCGTCCGTCCCACTTTGTCAATAATTTTACATCTACATGATTACGCACATTTTCCATCGTTTTGCCAAATACCGCGTTGTTCATCAATTTGTACAAATTTTTCTCAAAATCATTTTTCGCTTGTGTTCTAAATTTTGTATTTAGTTCAATGTAATCGCGGAGCCATGCGGATTGAGTGAATTGTAATACGCGATGTATTTTTGTAACGCGAAGGCCGTGACGCGTGCACTGCTGCAGGTTGCGATAGTGTATGACGTAACGCTTCTTATCATATAGCGTTGCGAGAAGCTTATCTTCCCGGGCGGTTTGTCACGTGTCGGGCAAAACGGTAGGTCAGTGTGCATGTCGTGAAGATGTTGCGGATATTCTAAATCTACTTCGAGGATATAGCCTGTAGGAATCGAGCGCTATTGACGAGATGTCAAAATTAGATATATCGTCGAAGCAATTCTAATGTTATATTTGTATGTTTTAACATGGCATCCCATGTATACCAGGGAAGAGTATAATAATACGTAGGGTCGAGTCCGTAACTCGCGATGCAAATGTCGCGAAAGTTTTCAAATATATCTGCCAACCACAAGACGTCAGTTTTTAAGTACAGATCGCTGTATTCACCCAAGGTTTGAATGGAGAACTGCTGCCACACGTTGACGGCGTGTGCGTAGTCGCTCTCGGATACAGTGTCACTGGTTAAAGAATTGTAAAACGATTCGCGTGGTGGTAAACGCGTGTCCTGCAGCCTGTCCACGTAGTCAATGTACTCGTACGGAAAGACACCTTTTCGCGTTAATAATTCAAAATTGTTAGCGAATAATGCGGAAAAATTGGAACGCAAAATTTTTAACTTATCCTTATTCAAAATAGATGCCAATTTGTCAAGACTAGCATTGAGAAATTTGTATGAATCGATGAATCGTAATTTCATGCAAGCTTTCCGATCTTTATCGTCGTCGGTACTATTGACGGTCTTCGTAAATGAAATGTATTTTTCTTTTGTTATTGGAAGCACATCTACGCGTCCTTCATACGCGGTAGCTATTTCTTTTATGATAAAATGTGCGTCATAGCCGGATAGATTATGGAAAACTACAGGAATGACATAAGAGTCTTTGTAGTTTAGATTACAGTTTGAGTGCGCGGGACCCCTGTATCGCCCGGTCAGATGACAATGATCGCGTACGCGTGTATCATCCGGCGCAAACGGTTTCTCGCATATATGACAATGCGTGGCGCTATGAAATTTTTCCCATTCATCTTGCGTTAATTTTGTCATGTGGACATTATCAGACAAAATACCCTTTACGCGATGCGCTAAATTTTTAAGTTCTTCGGCGAACCATGAAATCGATACTACGGCGAGAATTATACGCGGATAACGAGTTGTCGTACGAACATTGCACGTAATACCCAACGCTAAATACCTCGTGATGTTGGGAGTATGACGCATGTTCCGGCGTCTTCTTCAGCACACACTCCAAGTCGGCGTACACTACGAAGGGAAGTCGCTCCTTTCTGTTGTAGTTGTTGAAGTCGAGCCACTTGTCTTTATCGCTTGGTAATCGGATAGCGCAGTCGTTCATTTCTCGACAGTCCGCAATGTGAGCCTCCAATTTTTCGCTCAAATTAAAGAAGTGCAAGCATCTGTGAAAGAAAAAAAATTACAATTTTATTTACAATTTTATTTACAATTATTATATAGTTTGCAATAAATATACATACCGATCGCAGATATATTTTTGACCATTGTGTTTGCTCAGTTGCGTGCTGACAAGCCGGGATAGATTTTTTATATACGCGAAATGTCCAACGCTGTCGTCCTCCTCCACATACAGCATATTTACATGTTTTTCTCTCTTCCGATCGGTGAGCTGTATCGGAAGAATAGATAATTCCTTCTTCCTCTCAATGCCGTAGACGTTAATTGAGATGTTATTTGCCAGTTCAAACTTTTTAATTTGATTTAACGTCATCGGAAACTCAATGTCCTGAAGATTTAACACTGTCGTGTAATGGGGATATGAAAATTCTCGTTCCACATGTCTTTCTGCGGGGTACAGAGCGGCCACCACTGACCACGCGAAACATGCATTTTCCGTTGATCGCACGTTCACCACTGCTCTCTTCGTCATAATTTCTCGCGGTAAGTTTAGATAACACCCCGCGCGCATAGGATTGCACTTGTTGACGTTGACCGTAAGATCAAGGATTCGTGACAATGCCCATCCGCTATCACGTTCCTGAAACTCTTCGAGAGACGCCAATGTGGATTCGATGACATGCCGCTCATACCACTCG
The DNA here is from genome assembly GCF_030444845.1 of Prenolepis imparis. Lineage (NCBI taxonomy): Eukaryota > Metazoa > Arthropoda > Insecta > Hymenoptera > Formicidae > Prenolepis > Prenolepis imparis. The sequence continues at coordinate 143,925 of NW_028141206.1, read as the reverse complement.
TGTAAATCGGACGTGCGAAAGAGTTCATAATTTCGCGTGTTAATGCTTTTGTTGGAGCGCTTATCACCTGTCACAAACTCACCGTTGAACACGGTATTTACTTTTGCACAGTTGTGTATTTTTATAACATCTTGCACTTGCTCGAGTACTACACTACTAGCGTCTTCCAAAAATTGTCGCGGTTCGATATAGTCTGCGTTAATCACCGCACCTGTCAGTATCCGATTTTCGAACGCGGTATCGATCTCTCGCCAAACGAGTCTTCCCGTGTTATTATCGCCACTGTAATTACCGCCACTGTAATTACCACCACTGGGTATAAACTGTCTCTGCAATCGAGTCTTTGCACCCTCGAGTCGCGCGATTCTAGCAACCAAAGATTGTCTATATCCAATGGAGAGTCGCGGACGCTTGACACGACTGCGTTCTTCGAGCAGTTTGATAAAGTCCTCGCAGCGCAGCGCCCATTCAAAATATTCGCCCAAGGTGGTGATTTGATGGGACCGCTCCAACAGGTCGCGTTCGTTCTGCTCGATGTTTTCCATTATTTCTTTTATTCACTATTATACCACTAACACTTCTAATACAAGAAAGTAACCACTAAACTTTTTTCACCGCTGCATCTATGCGCTTTCAAATCGTACTATGGTTTGACGCGCTCTCATCCTCCTTATATATATTTCACCTAATTCTATCTCCTTTTCTAACATTTGGCGTATCTCAAAAGATAGTTTCCCGAGATATCGGTTTTATGGATAGAGGAGTAAGGACACAAGCTGCCGAACGTTGGCGCCGATACGTTGCATTCTTCCTTAAAAAATATTAAGAAAAATGTTTCGCTCTCGTTTTTATGGGAGATTTTCCGCGAGGGTACAAAGCTGCCGAACGTCAACGCTTTTGCACCTAACGTTTAGACATGTTCGTCGCAGCGTCGGCCCTAAAATCTTCATTCCTTTCCTAATGATAAAATGTCCATAAAATGAAAAACATAGTTTTAATGAACTCTAGAACGCTCCGTTGACGAGCAGCCGGACATCGGCGCTTCCGTAATAAAATTATATTAACGAGGGTACAAAATTGTCAATCATTGGCGCTTGTTCTATACCTTTTTGGGGAAAATGTCTAAGACCCCTCATAAAAAAGTCGTAAAGATACCATCTACAAATATTGCACTCAGAAAACTCCCCCTCCTTTGTCGAAACATCCCCCTCCACCCGCGTGACGTCAACCCCCGCGCCTACGAGATACCCCCACCCCGCGTGACGTCATACCCCTCGTCTCGGAGAACCCCCCGCGCCCCGCACCCCCCTCAGAGGACCTGGGTTAGAACTCTCATAGTATTACTACTATAGACGCCTCTACTCCGTCCCATCCGAGGCATTTGCTAAGGCAAAAGAGCTCGCAAAAAGAGAAGAGCTGGATCGAGACCGATATAAGACGCGTGATCGCCGCGAACCAGAACCGCCGCGTAACGAACACACTCGTCGAATATATCCCCAGACAGCACCCCGCAACGAAACTTATTTTCGCGATCGCTACCCGAATAATACGCTACGTAGCAATCCAGTCAGACCCCCCGTAACGCGAGAGAGAGAGGAGCGCCCAACATACAACGATAGACGACAAACGTATAATAACACGAATGTTAATACGAACGCTCCTATTCGCCATAACGACCGTCCCAACAAATGGTGCCGTTACTGCAAGAACAGCGGCTACGAAATCGAAGAATGCCGGAAACGCGAGTATAATAACAACTTACAAAGGAACGAGTCGGTTAACGCGCTGAGCCCCGCGGGAAGGTCGGGTACACCTCACCAAGGGGCTCCCCCTCAAACGACCCGCCCGGCAAATTTAGTCGAAGGGACGAATACCGAGAAGCCAGAATCGCAACTCTAAATCTGCAAGGGCATTCGCACGCGCCCACCGTCGCGTTAGTCGCTGACGGGCTTTTACACGAAACAACATTCATGATAGATACAGGGGCCGCCCCTAATCTAATTAAAATCCGAAACTTACATCCCGAGACGAAAATTCAACAACACGACACGTTGTACCTTAGCGGTATAACAGACGGAAAAATAAAAACCCTCGGGTCCGCCGAAGTTCTTTACATGGGACATCCCCTCTACGTCCACACGGTGTCAAACAATTTTCCAATTTCTCAAGAAGGAATCCTAGGATCCGATTTTCTTCGAGATGCTAGTAGTATCGATTTTAGAGATCGGTCAGTACACTGGCAAAATATTCGAATTCCTTTTTCCCAACGCGAAACCGTGGTAGTGCCTGCCAGATCGCGCTCGACATTCTATGTCAATATAAAAAATCTCGACATCGCAGTAGGGTACATTCCGCGTCTCAGCGTCTGCGAGAACGTATTCCTCGGGGAAGCGATAGTCACTAATCGAAATGGGAAAGCATACTTTCACATTATTAACGCTAGCGACACTGACCGCGAATTAGTAGTCCCGACGATAGATCTACAAGAGATCGACCAAATTTCCGCCGAACGCGAAAACGATATTCCAACCGGAAAGAGCAAGGTGTTTACTATATCCCCTCTCGCAACAGACGAACATACTCAAGATCGAGCCACTGCCGTCCGAGAGCTTCTCCGATTAGAACACCTAAATGAAGAAGAGTTAACACACGTTACCGACTTGATACGAACACATAACGATCTATTCCGTCTATCGAACGAGATGTTAGGTTACACAGACAAAATGTCTCACAAAATCCCAACAACCGACGACCAACCAATCCACACTAAACAGTACCGATTCCCGCCTATCCACAAGGACGAGATAAACAAACAGGTTAGAGAATTATTAGACAACGACGTAATAAAACCCCTGAGTCTCCCTACAATTCGCCCCTGTGGATCGTCCCTAAAAAGCCCGATTCAAAGGGAAACAAGCGTTGGAGAATGGTCGTCGACTATCGAGCGTTAAACGAAAAAACAATAGGCGACGCGTACCCGCTACCAAATATAACAGAAATCCTCGACCAGTTAGGGAGCGCAAAATACTTCAGCGTTTGACCTCGCATCCAGTTCCACCAAATCCCGATGCATGAGTCGCACGCGCAAAAGACGGCTTTTTCAACACCTCATGGGCATTACGAATTTAAACGAATGCCATTCGGTTTAAAGAATGCCCCAGCGACGTTTCAGCGACTCATGGACCAGGTTCTATGCGGACTACAGGGAACTGAACTTTTTGTATATCTCGATGACATAGTATTGTACGCGAGCTCATTACGCGAACACGAAATCAAATTCAACAAACTGGCCGAAAGATTGCGTAGGGCTAACCTAAATCTCCAACCAGATAAATGCGAGTTCCTACGTAAAGAGGTCGGATACCTAGGTCACATAATCAGTGACGAGGGAGTAAAACCAGATCCGTCTAAGTTGCTCGCGATTAAAGAATTCCCCAGACCCCGACATGCTGTTGTGCCTCTCAGGGTACAACGGGATTTGTAGGATACTTTGAGGGGTCCGTTAGTCTTAGGAGTTAGGACTCCGAGTATCGAGGGTGGTGAAAAGAACACTTTGGTCACAAGAGAAGAGTTTATTCCAACTCACGTGTACAATTCTTTGGTATGTCGAATCGCAGCGCGTCCTCACAATAGATTAGCTGTAATTACTTGTCGCCCTCGGTTCGGAATACGGCCCCGAGGAGTTAATCAGGCGCGCTTATATTACCCGAAAGTAGGTTTTGTTTTTCGGTTAATGTGTCGCCTGTATGCAATCGGTTTTGCATCGTCTGCGTTTTACGATCTGGAATGTGTCGCGATGTCTTAACGCGTGTATGCAATCGGTTGCGTTTTTGATTTCGAGGCGCGCGCTATATCTTTTGAAATGCTGATTCTGCGTTCTCTTTTGTGGGTTTTTAGGTCGTGGTTGGGTCATAGTGTTTACGGTTACAACACTCTTCCCCCGCGGAAAAAAGAAAACGGATCGAGTTTTCCTTTTCCCTATTCTTCACGTGATGGTTTTGTCTTCTATTTCTTCGGTACAATATTATGGCTATTGTACTATAATAAGAATGGCTGTATCACCTGATATTGGATATATAACTTGTTTTTTTAAAAACGGATTGACGCTGACGTTGTCTAGATCTTCTGTTAGATCTTGTAGTCTCGAGCTTAAATCCTTTAGTTCGGTAGGGTTCTGAATTATTTTCTTTAACTGTATTGTATTCAGGTTCGCTGGTATTTCGATTTTTAACCTTGAGATATTATATTCTGGTAAGTACGCTTGGAGATATGTGCCGTCTATGGTTCCCGAAGTTTTTACAATCATGTCGGCTGTTACTAATTTACAAGTGTTGCCTAGTGTGATTCGTCCTGTCCCCGCGATGGTTGTCCTATATTCTTCATGGTGTTGGCAGTTTATGGTTATCGGCTGCTCGGTAAGTGTGGAGTACAACCATGAGTGCTGGTTAGTCAGCTCAATCCATATGGTATGATTGGAATGTATATATCGTATGTCGCATAACTTTTGCCCTGGGGGGGGTGTGTGTGTATGCTTGAATTTCGCAGATCACATTGTCGTTTATGTGATAGATGGGCCTATTTTGTTCGCATATATAGTGATTGTCTACATTAACACATTTTTCTAAATTACTTTGCGTTATTGTTAGATAGGTTTGATTTTCGTTATCAATGGCTACTATCGGTTGGTTTATTTCTGCGAAGGTAAATAAATTCCCGTGGCTATAACTCGGTAGGGGGATAGCCTTCACTATGTTATATCTAGGATGCGAAATTAGTGGGAAGCGCAAAATAGTGTGTACGTAAGAGTTATTAAAATATGCGCTAACGGTTACGAATTTTTCAATCGTGAGAGAATTGTCTTCGGAGATTCCGAAGGGGAAGAATAGTCCTTGGGGCACTTGTGACGTGGCTTCCTTGAGACTTTCTATGATTTGATCTAACGGAATTAACCTCGGATGTATCCTTCCTGTTTTTACTGCCATTAAGTGTTCGATGACGCGTTCTCATCAAATCCGTTATTATGGCATTAACTATGGAGAAGTATTCGTGTATTTCTTCTCGTTGTACTTGATTTGCCATCTGTTTTTGGATTTTGGTGGTGAAATTGAGTAGTAGTTGTTCGTTGTATTGTGTTGTTTTTTCCAGATTATCGATGTGGGCAATTGTTGTGTTTAAAATTTTTACTTGAGTTTTCATCGTGTGATGCAGTGTTTGCTCTTGATTTTGTAAGAGGAGTAGTTGTTCCTTGATGACCTTGTCGTCATTGGCATCCATGGTTCCGAAGAGTGTTTTTGCTAGTGACCCGATCCCGTCGAGTAGTCATCTTCGTTTGTTTGTCGGTGTCCTGTATATGGTGTTTACTCGTTTTAAGAGGTGTGTTAATTTATCATTCTCCGTTTCGATAATCGTTTTTTGGATTTGACAGCTTTTTTTATTTTGTATCTTGTGTAGGAGGTGTCCGTGATCAATATAATTTTGTAAATCGTGGAATCTTTTATTTAAGGTTCCTAGGTCTATATTAATTATTAACTTCCAGGTGGATTCTACTTGATGTAGATAACCGATTTTTTCGAAGTATATCCCTGGCTCTCGATTAAATTGTTCTACCTCGTATTCCTCTTCTAGGTCCTTTCTTGCGGTAGTAGGCTGCATCTTCCATGTCATTAGCGCTCTGGAATGGAAATAGATGTGCCGAAATTTTTCTTTCTTAATGTTCTATGAACGCTTTTAAACGGGCATGTGTATTTATTATCTTTCGTCCTACTTTAATATTATAATTGACATCGGAGATTTTGTCAATGATTGTGTACGATCCGGTCCATAATGCATCGAGTTTTTTGGATCGACCCCTGCGGACGGTTTCGTTGTGTAATAGTACTTTTTCTCTTACCTTGAACGTGGTATTCTTCGATTTTTTGTCGTAGTTATCCTTTGCTTTCACCTTTTCGTTTTTTAAGTGTTCCTTTGCGATTTGCTGGGCGGCGCGTAATTTTTCTTTCAATTCTTGCGCGTAGTCATCGTATGTATATGTCGGCTTCGGGGGTTGCGATAATGCCGTAGGTAGGGTTGCTTGATGCCCGTAAAGTAGTTCGAACGGCGTGAACCCCGTGGCTGTATGCGGTGTGGTGTTATATGCAAACATTGCGTATGATGTCCATTCATCCCAGTCTGTTTGTTCAGCATTAATGTAGTGGCGAAGATATTCTGCTAAGGTACGGGTGAGGTATTCTGCTAAGGTACGGTGTGATCGTTCCAAGGCTCCGTTGCTTTCTGGATGGTATGCAGTTGTCTAAATTTTCTCAATTTTTCTTAAGTTAGTAATTTACAGACGTCCTTGAACATTTCGCTAAGGAAGTTTGTACCCTGGTCGGTTAAGACCTTTTCTTGGATACCATGTTCGAAGATAATTTTTGTTACGAATTCCCGTGCAATTGTTGCGGCTTCTTGATTAGTTATCGGAATCGCTTTACTAAATTTAGTTAGATTATCTTGGAAGGTAAGTACATATTTATTCCCATTACCAGAGATCGTTAGGGGTCCTACGATGTCTAAAGCGCATTTTTTGAATGGTTTGCTTGCGGTATCTGTTATTACCAGCGGTGCTTTGTTTTTTCGCGAAAGTTTATTTTTTTGGCAGAGTTTACATTTTGCTACATAGTTTTCTACGTCCTTAGTCAGTCCTTTCCAGTTGTGTAGTAACCGGATTCTGTTAATGGTGCGTTCGGTCCCTTGATGTCCTCCTAGGGGTGCGTCGTGATACTCATATAGTATGCGGCGTTTCTCCTCTTCCGTGTATTTCCGCTCTGTTTTTGTGTCATTAATTTCTTCTTTATCGATTTTATTAATTTCTTCTTCATCGATTTTATTAATTTCACCTACGTGTCGGCTGAGTGCGTCGGCGTTTTTATTAGCTTTGCCTGCCTTGTGTACAATCTCGTAATCGTATTCTTCAAGTTTTAATCGCCAACGCATCAATCGCGATCCAGGTTCCGTTACATTAAATAACCATACTAATGGTTTGTGATCGGTGATAATTTTGAATTTCGTACCATACAGATAAGGCCTGAAATGTTTTACTGCCCATACTATGGCTAGTAGTTCCTTTTCAGTAGTATTATAGTTATGTTCCGCCCGCGACAAAATTCTGCTTGCGTAAGCAATCGGGCGGTCTTGTCCTACCGGGCCTTGCGACAGTATGGCTCCGATGGCGTAATCTGAGGCATCCGTTGTTACGAGGAATTCCTGATCGAATTCCGGATATTTTAGTATGGGTGCGGTAGTTAATTTATTTTTTAACGTGTCAAATGCGTTTTGCTGTTCGCTGTTCCACTCAAATTTTTCTTCCTTTTTTGTTAATTTTGTCAAGGGTTTAGCAATTTTTGAGAAATTTTCTATAAATTTTCTATAGTAACCTGCTAAACCTATGAACGCTTGTATTTCCTTAGCTTTGGTGGGAGTGGGGAATTTTTTTACGGCGTTTATTTTGGAAGGATCAGGCATGATCCCCTTTTCTGTAACGATGTGCCCTAAATATATTACTTCCTTTCTAAGGAACTCGCATTTGTCTGGTTGGAGTTTTAAGTTGTGTTTACGTAATCTGTAGAGAACCTCGGCGAGTCGCATGTGGTGGTCCTCTAGGCTGTTACCGTATATTACTATATCGTCCAAGTATACGAGACATTTGATCCCTTGTAGTCCCGTCAGCACGGAGTTCATTAACCGTTGGAATGTAGCTGGCGCGTTCGTTAACCCGAATGGCATTCGATTGAACTCGTAATGTCCATACGGTGTGGAAAATGCAGTCTTGCATTTATCGGGCTCGGCCATGGGTATCTGATGGTAGCCCGACGCTAGATCCAAGGTGGTGAAGTACTTTGCATTTCCCAGTTGGTCTAGTATATCCGTTATGTTCGGTATTGGAAAAGAATCGCCTATGGTTAAATTATTAAGTTTCCGGAAATCTACAACTATGCGTAATTTTCGGTTTCCTTCCGCATCCGCTTTTTTGAGGACCACAAGTAAAGGCGCATTCCATTGGCTGTTACTAGGTCGGATTAGCTTGTCCTTCAACATGCCCTCTATTTGTTTATTTATTTCTTTTTTGTGTTTCTCCGGCAATCGGTATGAGCGTACATTTACAGGTGCACTGTCAGCTCGGAGCGCGATTTCGTGTGACGTAGTCGGAGTGCAAGTCAGCGCGTCTCCTTTAAGGTAAAACACGTCACCGAATTCCTCACAGATTTGAAGCAATGTTTTTTCTTCTTCTTGATTGAGATGTTGTAGTCGGAGTAAATTTTTTATTTGCTCTCTGCGGGAGAGTGTAGGCGCTTCCTGGAGAGGCGGGACATTCTCTCTTCGAGCCACCGTGTTCGTAATTTCCTCGACGTTTACCCATGGAGTTGACATTTTAATGTATTTTTCGGTTGTATTTATAACGCTAATCGGGCATGAAAATTCTTCTGATTCTACGAGACAGTGTCCGATAAATACTCCGGGCAGCATTTCTTCGGCGCGTACCACGCCTACCTTATTCGAGTCGGTGGTGGCTCGGATGATTGTTCCGCTTCGCGGCTTCAGCATTAGCGCGCGGTACGGGCGTAATTTTAATATTGTCTCTGCTAGTTGTAGCTGTTTTTTGGATGCGTCTTAATAAGTCATTCTCTCGTCGCATTAACTGCAGCTCGCGCTCCATCAATTGCTTATCTCTCCGACACAACTCCATTTCTCGTCGCAGATATTCGACCTCAGTGTCGATCACGCTCGGTTCGTCTACTTCCTCGTTACTCTCCTCCTCACTCGGCACCCGCGACATCCATCCTCCCGCTGGATCTCTCTCAAAAAGTCTGGCTATTAATTCATTTTTCGCGCCAGTAGTCGCCAGGCCCTTCCCTCGCAGTATCGCTTTAAGTTCGTTGACGGTGAAATTGTTTGCGTCTTTCTCAGTGCTTGCCATTCTCTCTCGTCAACCAATTTTCATAACAATCGCGAAAAATCAATACTTGTGGAACAATTATCAATTATCGATTTCGCGTCGCAGCCGTTCACTGCCCTTCGCAGCGTCAACTCACGTCAGATCCCGGCTGAGCCCCCAAAATTGTAAGCGCAGATGAACGGCAGTAAAGAAATTGTTCTAAATCCCTCAGTGAAAAATAAGATAGAATATATTTGGCTCAAGATACAATATAATTTGGCAATGTCAACGGTATTAAATTCGAGCGAGGACTGTTCCTTCCGACAGTTAATCGGCTGTATTTATTTCTTTCGCTTAGACTTCTAGATAATTCTTGACTTTTCGGTTATTGCTTTGTCTTACGACCTCGTCAAGGTAATCGGAGATATTGTTTTTACTTGGCTGTCTCACGAAACAATCCGAGTCGACTTACACTGTTTTTGTTTGCGTCCATATTATAATGCCGAGTTTGTCTCGAGTAAATATAACGGTCGAGACAAATACTTTTATTATCGATTCGCAATATCTAAGATAAATTATTCACGCGATACAATATTATAATTTAAAATAATTCCGATCCTACATTACTTTGTCGTATCTTTCAATTTTATAGATCTGATGCACAGCATGACAAATCATTATGTAACACGTAACGTATAATTTCACGATACATGCTACAATCGCATGATAACGTATTATCTTCTTCACTTCTTGGAAAATGTACATTCCTATATGATTATGTTTTCTTAAAATACAATTTATAAATATGTAAACAAACATGTGCAACAGATGAATGAAAATGTCTATATATTATTATTTATCAATTTATACACTTAATTATTAATGAAGAATTTTGATTAAAGTAGCCAATCTTTTCTAATCTTTCAATCCCGAAAATAAAAAAACAAGATAAAAATCATATTTTTGACAAAAGTTGTAAAATAAACATTAAACTGAGTAAATGGCAATATGAGCCTAGGCGCTGTTAATAGGGCGCAATTTTTTAAAAAATTAAATGTATTATATAAGCATTCAAACGCACATCGTTTATTTAGATCCAAATTATCTTAATAAAATATTCGCGGACGTTTCGGATCCTTCTTAGGGCCATCTTCAGCGCAAAAAAAAACCTTAATACCGAGATTAACATAGAATTTGTGAAGGATATTACAAGACACAACATAAGCAATTGATTATCGCAAAATAATTGTGTAAAATAAATGTAAAAAAAGATACAACACAAATATACAAATAAGCAAATGGCATTAAGACATGTGGTTTTGAAATAGAGAAGCTCTAAATAAGAACGTGTAATGACGTTTGTACCGCTTTCCATTTTGTTCGTATCTATACAGGTGTAATTATACAGAATTTTTAAAATTGATGTTACAGCTAATAATGTCATTTTATGAGAAATTTTATTTCTGTAAACGGGTGATGTTTTGTAGTTGTTTGTAGACGTTTGTACCGCTTTCCGTTTCGTTTGTACCCCTACAGGTGTAAATATATCGAATGTTCAAAATTGATATTAGAGCTATTAATGTCATTTTTGGGATATTTCAATTTTGTATACGGATGCTGTTTTGTAATTGCCTGCAGACGTTTGTACCGCTATCCGTTTTGTTTGTACCCCTACAGGTGTAAATACACCGAGTTTTAAATATTGATGTTACAGCTAATAGTGTCATTTTTTAAGATATTTTAATTCTGTAAACGAATATTGTTTTGTAATTGTCTGCAGACGTTTGTACCGCTATCGGTTTTGTTTGTACCCTTATAGGTGTAAATATACCGAATGTTCAAAATTGATATTAGAGCTAATAATGTCATTTTTGGGATATTTCAATTTTGTATACGGGTGCTGTTTTGTAATTGCCTGCAGACGTTTGTACCGCTTTCCGTTTCGTTTGTACCCCTACAGGTGTAAGTATACCGAATGTTCAAATTTGATGTTACAGCTAATAGTGTCATTTTTTAAGATATTTTAATTCTGTACCGAATATTGTTTTGTAATTGTCTGCAGACGTTTGTACCGCTTTCCGTTTTGTTTGTACCCTTACAGGTGTAAATATACCGAATGTTCAAAATTGATATTAGAGCTAATAATGTCATTTTTGGGATATTTCAATTCTGTAAACAGGTGCTGTTTTGTTACCATCTGCAGATGTTTGTGTTGCTTTCCATTTTGTTTGTTATATTTCAATTTTGTATACGGGTGCTGTTTTGTAATTGCTTGCAGACGTTTGTACCGCTTTCCATTTTGGCATTCACTTCCCCAAACAAATTTAACTTGACTTTCTGTCAGCGCGTAAAGGGGCTTTGCCAAAGAAGAAAATCTTTCACAAATTTCCTATAATACGAACAAAACCCTAAGAAACTGTTTCTTTGTATGGGGGATCGGCCAATCTTTTACGGCAACAATCTTTTCCGGATCCGTAATCACGCCCTCTTCGGAAATTACGAGAATATTTTACATTTTTTTGGAAGAGAATACATTTTTTTGGATTAATTTTTAAATTAGCTTCTTTTAATCGCGAAAATACCAAATTTAAATTTTCGAGCATTTCTTCAAAACTTTTTCCAAAAATTATTACGTCATCCAAATATACCAAACATATTTTTGATAATAAACCGTGTAAAACTTTCTCCATAAGTCGTTCAAATGTCGCGGGGGCGTTACATAAACCGAACGGCATTATTGTAAATTGCCAAAGACCTCTGCCGATCGAGAAGGCCGTCTTTTCTTTGTCCTCCGATTGGACTTTTAGTTGCCAATAACCACTTTTCAAATCTAATGTGGAAAACCAACAATTACCTGTAAGTTGATCTAAAATGTCGTCGATTCTGGGAAGGGGGTATGAATCCTTTACCGTGATATTATTCAATTTCCGGTAATCGACGCAAATCTTAAACTGCCATCCTTTTTCCTCACCATGACAGCCGGAGAAATCCAGGGACTTTGTGATTCCTCAATAACTCCTTGTTCTCTCATATCCTCAATTATTTTATCTACTTCCTTCCTTAAATGAATTGGAATTCGACGAGGTACCTGCTTTATGAGGAGAGAGTCTTTCACATTGATAACATGTTCAACAACATTGCAATTGCCAGCCACAATAATTTCAGAGAATACATCACAATAATTATTTAAAAAGTTAGCAAAAATTTCTTTTTCTGTATTTTTTAAATTTATTGAATTATTTTTGAAAAGTTCTTTTAAAATAGATGGAATTTCATAAGAATCTTCGATTCGAGAGCAATTATAAATTATTTCTTTATTTGATTCCAATTCTTAAATTCATAATCAAAAATATTTTCTAAGTTAATTTTTTGAAGAAAATCGGCTCCCAATAAACAATTATCTTTTATGGTGGCAACGAACATAGGAAATAAAATCGAATGCTTTCCAACCTCTACTCTAACCTCTACTTGAAATTCAATTGATACTTTTTCTCCCGTCGGATATCTTAGATTGCAATTTTCAACTCTAACCTTTTTAATATCTTTATCTATTAACTCTTTATTAATAACAGAAACATTGGAGCCCGTGTCTATTTTCAAAGAATAATCTTTACCATTTATTCTTCCATTGTAATAGAAATTATTTTGTCTAATTCTAGCAATATCAAAATTAATAAAACGATTCACTGTCGGGGCTTTTTGAGAGAAAGTCGAGCTCACCCCGCGTAGCTCGACTAAACCGCGTTTCCCTTCTCTTCAGGGCATTCTGACCGGAAATGCCCTGTTTTCCCGCACGTCCAGCATTCCCTGCCTTTCGAGGAAAAATTACTCCCTCGCCATTTCTCTTTCGAAGGACCCTTCTTATCGTGATTTTTCCGCGCGCTATTTTTATCGCTCTTATCACCGTTCCCGTTTTTCTCATCATGATCTTTCCGCGCGCCGTTCCTCTCCGCCTTTTGATAAAAATTCGCGCTATTAAATTTTCCGTAATTAGATTTTGCGAAATTTTCTCTTCTTTTCTCAAAATTTTCTCCCTGAATAATTTTTACCGTTTTTGCTCTCTCAAAGGCCAAATTTAAGGAGGTTATTCCTTCTAACTGAAGGGTCCTCCTCAAGAAACCATCGAAGAGAGCCGAAATAAATTGCGCGCACGCGATTTTATCCCTTACTGCGTACGGACATTCGGGATATGCAAATCGTGACAACCTTTCCAACTCAGCACCAAAAGAAGCAAGATCTTCCCCAAATTTTTGTTTTCGATTCGTAAATAACGAAAGTAGATATACTATGAGAGTTCTAACCCAGGTCCTCTGAGGGGGGTGCGGGGCGCGGGGGGTTTTCCGAGACGAGGGGTATGACGTCACGCGGGGTGGGGGTATCTCGTAGGCGCGGGGGCTGACGTCACGCGGGTGGAGGGGGATGTTTCGACAAAAGAGGGGGAGTTTTCTGAGTGCAATATTTGTAGATGGTATCTTTACGACTTTTTTATGAGGGTTCTTAGACATATTCCCCAAAAAGGTATAGAACAAGCGCCGATGATTGACAATTTTGTACCCTCGTTAATATAATTTTATTATGGAAGCGCCGATGTCCGGCTGCTCGAACTTGTCAACGGAGCGTTCTAGAGTTCATTAAAACTATGTTTCCCATTTTATGGACATTTTATAGGTGCAAATGTAAAAGCGTTGACGTTCGGCAGCTTTGTACCCTCGCAGAAAATCTCCCATAAACGAGAGCGAAACATCTTCCATAATATCTTTTAAGGAAAAATTGCGACGTATCGGCGCCAACGTTCGGCTGCTCGAATTTTTATAAACAGATAGCGCTCGATTTTATTACTATGATATTCCTTTGCGATAATTTTGAGAGGGATAGGGCTGAAGCTTATGGAGAGTGGGTCTCCGCGTCAAAAAGTCTTTAGCATTCGACGAGTTAAAGTGTCCTATGCGAAGTGTCAGTGGCACAGTGCAGTGAGTTAAAAAGAAATGGAAAATAATAATTTCGAGAGAATATTAGACGAGTCATCTGATGAAGATCACGAGTTGTCGGATAACAATGTAGACGAATCTGACGAAGATCATTGTTGTTGAGTGACAGTAATTATATTAGTGATCGCAGTGAGGACCTTACGGATATTCACGACAAGGTAGTGTCTAATTCACAAATCCTTGCGCTAAACGGACGTACAAAAGTTTGCGCCATATACTTTTATTATTCTACGGGTGGTGCTCTGGCTTTATCTACTTCATGTATGATCTCTATTCAAGATTTCGGACACATGTATGCTGTACGAAAGCATGTGATTAAATTACACAATGCAGTGGATTGCCGATGGTGTTGCTATTGTAGAAAATCATTGTGTCAGATATTTCCATGTGATATGTGTCCTATTTGCACAAAATAAACTTTTGGAGATTGTGCTGGGACACTTAAAGTGAGAATTCTACAAGTGTTGTGAAAATGGCGAGTCAGAAAAAATCGAAGGTGTCTTCGGTGGTACAGTTTCTACGAAATCGTGAACTCGGTGTACAGAAACCCCAAACAAAAGATTTGGCCCATTTTATAGAAATTCATGAAGATATTTTAAGAACAACTGGCGGTTTATCTAAATGCTTCAGAGCACACAACAATATCAAATGCTTTCGACGTCGCTATAAAAGCTGTGTGGTTTACTTTAAAGGATCTGAGAACCCATATATTGGTCGAATGGATATGCCATCACCATCGGCATCATGCGAATCATCGGATTATGATTTTTCGGACAAAGATATTGAGGAACCATTATAATTTTTCAGACCGAGATATTGAGGAACCATATTCTCCCTAATCTATCATGGAGGCAGTATGTAATACTTGTAAGTATTTATTTAAATAAATTAAAATATTTATAAATTAATAAAAAAAAATTTTCTGTTATGCAGAAGGGACCCCTTGCTGTCCCATAATGGTCCTCTACCGCCTCGCTGCCACCGCCCCACCACCTCGCAGCCGCTGCTCAACCGCTTGCCGCCGACGCATTAAAAATTTTTATATTTTGTATTTTAAATTTATATTGTTTATCTATTTATCTTATTATTTGTATTTTTCTTATATATTCATATTATATTATTATATTTTTTATATTTTTATATTATATTCATATTATATTATTATATTCTTATATATTCTTATATTTTAAATTTTAAATTCACATACACACATATTCATACGCACACACACACGCACACACACATACACACACAAAATTATAAATATTACACATACCTATTTTATGAATAAAAAAAATTATTTTAAACATAAAAACACATATTTTACTTTAGAATAATTCCTCTCTTTCCTCCCATTTATATTAAGAATATTATTATAAAAGAATTATTATAATTAATATTGGAAAAAAATATTTAAAAAAAAAATCTCCTTCGCATGCACCTCGCGCTATCTCTTTCTTCTCTCTCGCGCTATCTCTCTCACGGTTCCTAGCCTCGCGCTATCTGTCACTCTTTCGTGTACCTCGCCGCGACATATCTCTCCTTCACATGCGCTATCTCTTTCTTCTCTCACGCTACCTCTCAGTCTCTAGCCTGGCGTTTCCCCTTCCCCGTATGACGTCAGGACCCCGCAAGGACCCCGCAACAAGTTATGTATGAGAGCTGCTTACGGGTGGGAGAATGGAAATGCATGCAAAAATTACATCATAATTTAGACTTTAAAAACTCTTTATTTATATATTTTTTCTAACATATTATGGACTAAAAATTAAAGCTGCCAGCTCACAATCGATGAGTTGATGTTTATTGAAGGCGTCGCTAGCGCGTATTACATTTGATACTTCTTTAGGATTCTCGTTACATTGGACGCGATATTTGAAAATTGTGTAAATTTAACATCGACTGTCTCGGTAATTTTAACCAATCGATCAAAAGATACATCAATGCATGGATCGAGATCGAACATACGGTGTAACGTCGATTCGATCATCATCATACATACATTTGAAGATTCGAGACTTATGAGTTTGGCGTTGTTAATCGTATGAACTCGCATTGTTAGCGGTCCAACGCTTATAAAACTGTGGACATCATTAGAGTCGTTCCGAAGAAAATTTTAAAGTATCATCGAATATGAAATTTTTATGCTTTTATTCCATATATTCCTACAATTTTTTTTGAAGATCTTATATTGAAAATTATTGTATGGAATTCACAAATTTGACATAATAACTTTATAAAAGCGTATTTATTTCGTTTTTAAATCGGATTTTTTTTTATGCAAAGAATAATATTATAAAATCGTAAATCCCCTTACTAATCTTGATCATTGAATAAATCTCACCATTTATCTACATTTCCCTTCAATCAGAAATTTATATAAATTTAAAATCATACTATATTATCGTATGCAATTAATTATAATTGCGATTTAGTGCGATTATTTATATTTATAGTAAAAAATGGAAAAATGTTTATATTTGTTTTATTTGAATATAAATGCATAACGAGAAGACTAGAGGAGACCGGGACTAGTAGGTTCAGTTCAAAGATATTATAAAACCTTTATTAAAGATATTAAAATACCTCTTTTGTTATAAAATATATTTTTTTTTGTTTTGAACACGCGTTTAGATTGGTCATCACTAATTAAATAAAAATATATTATATAACTAATTTTTATCAGATCTATATTGATATTTTATTTCTTCTAATATAACAATATTAATATGTGTGCAATTGAAAACTATTAAAATCATCAAAAAAGCCCGATCTCTAAAAGTTAATAAATTATATAATTTTTTCCGTGATTCACGTATATGGCACCACTGTGCGACATCTCTCTCGCGCTATCTCTCGTAAACACCTCACGCTCTCTCTCTCTCTCTCTCTCTCTCTCTCTCTCTTTTAAGCATTCTCATGGTCCTTTCCGCAGGTATAAACAAAACAGCGTATGGCGTATAGCATTACGGTGAGCGCTGATGTCCTACCGCTCGAATTTATAAACAGATATTTATTACTACGATTTATCTGATGGGGCTGAAGCTTATGGAGAGAGGGTCTGTCTCTGCGATGTTCATCACAAAGTTTAAAGCAGTCGCTGAGCTAAGTATCGCTAAGTGTCATCGAGCTAAGTTATTAAGTGCAGTGCAAAATGCCTTTTGGATCGGGAGACATTTTGGGCTCAAATTTTTTTTTAACAAGAATATCCTTAGGACTTCATGAAATAATAGACATAATATCTTGGAAGACCCACCTGCTAGAAAATTTATTGAGGACTCTGTTCCTTATATTCACAATGCCGGTAAGTTTTTATTATTATATAATAAATTTGTTTATTAATATTATCTACCAAATTTGTCGATTTTCAGAAAATAACCGAGGAATCCATCCAAATCGGTGGATACCTTAATCATCGGCATATAGAACAAGTACGAAATTATCGATGGTGCGATCGGCGGGAATTGGCCGAGCTATGGGACGACGCGGAGGGGATCGTGGAATGGGCACAGGATTACTAGTGAGATGACGTCTTCTGCCTCAGAAAATTGTTCGGCGAGGAATCATATCCTCCCGAACCTGTCAGGGAGGAATTATGGGTCTAGTGAGTATCTCTTTTTAATTTTAAATATTATTAAAATAATAAAATAATTAATAAAAATTTTAAATTTTTTAAGTTGTTTTTATATCGCTAGTACAATAATCAAAGGGGTAGTTGTAAATTAATCGACCAAACTAGCAAAAATTTGTTTATTTAATAGAAGTTACATCGCTT
The DNA here is from genome assembly GCF_030444845.1 of Prenolepis imparis. Classification (NCBI taxonomy): domain Eukaryota; kingdom Metazoa; phylum Arthropoda; class Insecta; order Hymenoptera; family Formicidae; genus Prenolepis; species Prenolepis imparis. The sequence goes on along the minus strand of NW_028141206.1, from coordinate 126,251 downwards.
CGACCATATGGTTGTGGTCCTTTTCAAGTATAAACTGAAATAATAATTAATTTAAAAAAAACGGTTTGAATACAAAAAACAGTAATATACATAAATGGATTTGCTATAAAATTTTGAGTACATACGTTCTTATTGAAACACTTCACAAATTTAAGTTAAAACAAATCATTAATGTGATTACGAATTTTTTATACATTAATTCTTTTTTGTATATGTCGTTTGATGATGTGTTTAGGTTAAACAATTATTAAGTAAGATATCATTCACCATCTCAATGTTTTTATGATGGAAAATGTCATTGGATAGTAGAATGACATGATCAACCAGATTATAAATAGTATTAATTTTATATTTTAAAGGGTGGTTAGAAAAAAAAAGTTTATATATCTTCCAGAACATGTAGGTTTCCTGTACCAATTAGTAATGAGTCTATTGTCTGAACGAATGATCGTTGTATTTAGGAAATTAATGGAAGAACTGACTTCAATTTCATATGTGAAATTCAAGCGTTGGTGGTAATTATTAAAAGTCATTAATATCTCATCTATTTTTGTACGTGGCAATATAGCAAAAACGTCGTCTACATATCTATAATATATGGGGACAGTGAAACTTAACAAACTTAAACATTGTGTCTCCAAATCATCCATCACAATATCTGCTATGATAGGTGATAAAAGAGAACCCATCGGGCTGCCAAATATTTGTTCATAAAACTGACCATTGAAGCTGAAACTAGTTGAATCTAAAATCAATTCTATTGAATGTAAAAATTGAGCTAAATTGAAATTTGTGTTCTTAGCAATGTCAATCCAACGTTTTTTAACGGCATTTAAAACCAACTCTTTAGGAATATTTGTGAATAATGAACTAACATCTAAAGATATCATTATATCATTATCATTAATAAAAGTATCTTTAATATTTTTAACGTTTATCGCTCGTTTATCGCAGTTTCTGACCCGTTCAAAGCCGTTTCTGAGCCGTTCGTAGTCGTTTCTGACCCGTTCAAAGCCGTTTATGACCCGTTCGTAGCCGTTTCTGACCCGTTCAAAGCCGTTACTGTCCCGTTCGTAGTCGTTCTTGAGCCGTTCTTTGCCGTTTCTGACCCGTTCAAAGCTGTTTCTGAGTCGTTTTTGACCCGTTCGAAGCCGTTTCTGAGCCGTTCGTAGTCGTTTCTGAGTTAAGGTTACAGACTGCGATAAACGAGCGATAAACGTTAAAAATATTAAAGATACTTTTATTAATGATAATGATATAATGATATCTTTAGATGTTAGTTCATTATTCACAAATATTCCTAAAGAGTTGGTTATAAATGCCGTTAAAAAACGTTGGATTGACATTGCTAAGAACACAAATTTCAATTTAGCTCAATTTTTACATTCAATAGAATTGATTTTAGATTCAACTAGTTTCAGCTTCAATGGTCAGTTTTATGAACAAATATTTGGCAGCCCGATGAGTTCTCTTTTATCACCTATCATAGCAGATATTGTGATGGATGATTTGGAGACACAATGTTTAAGTTTGTTAAGTTTCACTGTCCCCATATATTATAGATATGTAGACGACGTTTTTGCTATATTGCCACGTACAAAAATAGATGAGATATTAATGACTTTTAATAATTACCACCAACGCTTGAATTTCACATATGAAATTGAAGTCAGTTCTTCCATTAATTTCCTAAATACAACGATCATTCGTTCAGACAATAGACTCATTACTAATTGGTACAGGAAACCTACATGTTCTGGAAGATATATAAACTTTTTTTTCTAACCACCCTTTAAAATATAAAATTAATACTATTTATAATCTGGTTGATCATGTCATTCTACTATCCAATGACATTTTCCATCATAAAAACATTGAGATGGTGAATGATATCTTACTTAATAATTGTTTAACCTAAACACATCATCAAACGACATATACAAAAAAGAATTAATGTATAAAAAATTCGTAATCACATTAATGATTGTGATATGAATCGTGGACAATCTGACAGAACATCTTTTATTTCCATATTTATCTTTTATTGCCATATGCTAAAGATGTGAGTTATGATCTATGTCGTGTTATGCGTGGCATGGGCTTCAACGTCTATAAAATAATCAAAAAAAAGCTAAATACATTGATTAAACGTGGTAAAGATAGTTTACATAATGATCAGAGAACTAATGTATATAAATTAGATTGCAAAAACTGTAATGCGTCATATATCGGCCAAACAAAAAGGCGCTTACGTACTCGAGTGAAAGAGCATTTTAACAATATAAAATTGCATGAAACCAATCATTCCGTTATAAGTAAACATAAATTGGAATTCGGACATGAATTTGATTTGGACAAAACCTAATATATTATATAATGAGAAATATGTGAAAAAGAGAGAAATCGCGGAAATGTTGTATATTAAAAAATTCAATAATACAATCAACCTACAAAAGGACACAGATAGCTTAAATAAAATCTATGACAAAATAATAAAGGTCGTTTAGCTTGGTTTCCTATTTTTATATTTCAGTCACTGACAAAGTTTCATACTGATACAATGTTTCTCTCTCTTTAAAATTCAACAAGATGTTAATGATTTGTTTTAACTTAAATTTGTGAAGTGTTTCAATAAGAACGTATGTACTCAAAATTTTATAGCAAATCCATTTATGTATATTACTGTTTTTTGTATTCAAACCGTTTTTTTTAAATTAATTATTATTTCAGTTTATACTTGAAAAGGACCACAACCATATGGTCGAAGCGATGTAACTTCTATTAAATAAACAAATTTTGGCTAGTTTGGTCGATTAATTTACAACTACCCCTTTGATTATTGTACTAGCGATATAAAAACAACTTAAAAAATTTAAAATTTTTATTAATTATTTTATTATTTTAATAATATTTAAAATTAAAAAGAGATACTCACTAGACCCATAATTCCTCCCTGACAGGTTCGGGAGGATATGATTCCTCGCCGAACAATTTTCTGAGGCAGAAGACGTCATCTCACTAGTAATCCTGTGCCCATTCCACGATCCCCTCCGCGTCGTCCCATAGCTCGGCCAATTCCCGCCGATCGCACCACCGATAATTTCGTACTTGTTCTATATGCCGATGATTAAGGTATCCACCGATTTGGATGGATTCCTCGGTTATTTTCTGAAAATCGACAAATTTGGTAGATAATATTAATAAACAAATTTATTATATAATAATAAAAACTTACCGGCATTGTGAATATAAGGAACAGAGTCCTCAATAAATTTTCTAGCAGGTGGGTCTTCCAAGATATTATGTCTATTATTTCATGAAGTCCTAAGGATATTCTTGTTAAAAAAAAATTTGAGCCCAAAATGTCTCCCGATCCAAAAGGCATTTTGCACTGCACTTAATAACTTAGCTCGATGACACTTAGCGATACTTAGTTCAGCGACTGCTTTAAACTTTGTGATGAACATCGCAGAGACAGACCCTCTCTCCATAAGCTTCAGCCCCATCAGATAAATCGTAGTAATAAATATCTGTTTATAAATTCGAGCGGTAGGACATCAGCGCTCACCGTAATGCTATACGCCATACGCTGTTTTGTTTATACCTGCGGAAAGGACCATGAGAATGCTTAAAAGAGAGAGAGAGAGAGAGAGAGAGAGAGAGCGTGAGGTGTTTACGAGAGATAGCGCGAGAGAGATGTCGCACAGTGGTGCCATATACGTGAATCACGGAAAAAATTATATAATTTATTAACTCTTAGCGATCGGGCTTTTTTGATGATTTTAATAGTTTTCAATTGCACACATATCAATATTGTTATATTAGAAGAAATAAAACATCAATATAGATCTGATAAAAATTAGTTATATAATATATTTTTATTTAATTAGTGATGACCAATCTAAACGCGTGTTCAAAACAAAAAAAATATATTTTATAACAAAAGAGGTATTTTATAATATCTTTGAACTGAGCGATTTCACATTGATCATTGAACTGAGCCTACTAGCCCCGGTCTCCTCTAGTCTTCTCGTTATGCATTTATATTCAAATAAAACAAATATAAACATTTTTCCATTTTTTATTATAAATATAAATAATCGCACTAAATCGCAATTGTAATTAATTGCATACGATAATATAGTATGATTTTAAATTTATATAAATTTCTGATTGAAGGGAAATGTAGATAAATGGTGAGATTTATTCAATGATCAAGATCAGTAAGGGGATTTACGATTTTATAATATTATTCTTTGCATAAAAAAAAATCCGATTTAAAAACTGAAGCTGCTATTGAATTACTCAAGATACAATGGCGTATTTGAAAATTAAATTGCCTCATGTACTATTGAATGAGGTTAATAAACTGTCCTTGCTACGAGTATTGGAAAGCGGGCAATTCTTAAACATGAGTTTTCGCGCTTGTGATCTATACGAATTTCCTCTGCTACATAGTACAACCAAGCATTCATGGACTGTGAAAACTGCTTCTCAGCTGGAAAAGCCGCGATATGTGATCTTTGCACTGCAAACTGGAAAAAATATTATGACAAAAGATGTTACTGTATTCGATCATTGTAAATTAGCCAACGTAAAGCTGTATCTAAACTCTGAATCTTATCCCTATGATGATTTAAATTTAGATTTTGAAAAAAATAGATTCGCCCTCTTGTTTGATATGTACTCTCGTTTTCGCAAATCTTATTACGGGTGTGATATTGAGAATGTACTAACTATCGCGAAATTTCTACATTGCGGTCCTCTCGCAGTTATTGATTGTTCGCGACAAAATGATTCTGTTAAAAATTCTACCGTGAGAATAGAGTTTGAATGTAAGGAAGATGTACCGGCAAATATTACAGCATATTGTCTCATCTTGCATGATCGTGTTGTTGAATATTGTCCTTTGTCCAACGTAGTTCGTAAAATTACATAATCAGCAATTATCCCCTCCTCCGATGTAATATAAATGATTGAGATTTTTAACAATCTGCATCAGTCGTCCAACATTCTTGCAACAAAATGGTTGTACCGACGTTTGTGGATCTGCAAGGATTTATTCTCAATAAACGATTTATCGTGAAGGAAGCGGCGATTCTGAGAAGAGGATTCGTTGTTTCACATTATTTCTTCACATGCCCCGTACCATGGGGTGCGCTCATAAAATCGGAGAGACGTCAAGCTTCATGGTTGACTCGAAATCATCATGGATTGCAATGGGAAGATGGAAGCGTTCCCTACTGCATGGCTCAGCGTTTGATTACAACAGCTATCGCTGGTATGATACAAGAAGAAGAAGAGACATCCTCTCTTGTGTACGTAAAAGGCCATGAAAAGCGAGAATGGTTGACCAATATAATGGACGATGCGAGAAACGGTTTCATTATTGAGACCTTGGATGCAAACTATGAAGATATTCCTGCATTAAACAACTTAGATACTACCTATAGCCTACGTTGCGATAAACATGTAAAAAATTGTGCTTTAGAAAATGTATTTAAAATATTTAATTGGTGGTCAAATCATCACAATGATTCGCCACACCCTTTTTTTGAATAAATTAATATTGAAATAATATTATCTTTTGGTAGACTTAAATTCGACGTAACTAGCAAAAGTTTATTCAATTATATTCACAACGTTTCGACCATTTGGTTGTGGTCCTTATCAAGTGAAAAACACTATAACAAAGGATTGACAAGTAATTTTTACATTTAAAACGCATATAAAGAATAAAATAAAACTGAAATTACAAAAGAACTTACTTAATTGATAAACGATGTGGTGGTTAAATTATAAATATATAAATCTAAATCATCAAAGTAATAAAATGTAAATAGAGACAATCAAAGAAAATTAAGTAAGTTCTTAGTTATATAATAAAAATTATTTTAAATATTAAAAAAAAATGTATTTATTTTAGAATAGGTCCTCTCCCCTTCCTCATCCTAAAAATATTAATTAAAAAAAAATATTTAAAAAATTCTCTCTCGCGTCCGCCTCTCGCGCTCTCCTTCGCTGCATCAGCTCTCGCGCTCTCCATCGCCGCATCGTCTCGCAACATCTCTCTCTCGCTCTTGTGATATCTCTCTCGCGTGCACCTCGCGCTCTCCTTCGCTGCATCAGCTCTCGCGCTCTCCTTCGCGTCATCTCGCTACCTCTCGTCATCTCGCGCTATCTCTCTCGCTCTTGCATATACGCCTCGCTGCAACACCTTGCGCTCTCAATCGCCACATCATCTCGCTACCGCTATCTCTCTTTCGCGAACGTCTCTCTCGCGACATCTCTCTCTCGCGTTCGCCTCGCGCTATCCTTCGCATTCCTCTCTCCCCGCGGACCCCTTACCCAAAAAGTTTCATGCGGTCTTTCGCGGATTCCCCTCTCCCCGCAGACCCCTCGCGGACCCGTCACCTAAAATCGCGGACGCTCCCCTCCCCGCGGACCCCTCCCGGACCATAAAATCGCGGACGCTCCCCTCCCCGCGGACCCCTCGCGGACCCTAACCTCGCGGACGCTCCCCTCCCCGCGGGCCTCTCGCGGACCCTAACCTCGCGGACGCCTCCCCCTCCCCGCGGACCCCTCGCGGACCCTAAAATCGCAGACGCTTCCCCCTCCCCGCGGCCCCCTCGCGGACCCTAACCTCGCGGACGCCTCCCCCTCCCCGCGGACCCCTCGCGGACCCTAAAATCGCAGACGCTTCCCCCTCCCCGCGGACGCCTCCCCCTCCCGCGTGACGTCATTCCCCCTCCCCGCGTGACGTCATTCCCCCCTCCCCGCGTGACGTCATTTCCCGCGCCCTGGGTTCCCCTCGCCCCTCACCCCCCCTCATTGCCCCTGAGTTAGAATCGGCATAGTATTACTACTGATATTCAGTAAATTCTAATTTCTAATAATTACTGGTTATAGTTCGGGCTATAACACCATTTAAAATTACTTTCGACTTTAGATTAATTCGATTTTCAATAATATATTTCAAAATTAATTAAGCGTCGATCGCTTTATGAGCTATGCAAATAATTTGTTTGAAACATTTTGTCGTTCGCGTTGCAAATTCAACAAATTGTTTCACAGGATTATGACGAAACACAAAATCGCGCATACATCAACGACAACGCACAAACATTTCGTTTTCCTCCGCGCACGCTTCGCAAATTTTTGTTGTACCACGCAAATGATCAGAACATATTTTTTCACGTTTGGCGTAACTTTAAACGTCTCATCTTGCCGCGTTTCAAAATCATAGAATACAAATGCAACGCGTCCCTTGTTACGTCCGCGCGGAGTCGCGGGGTATAATTCGCGGAGTATATTTTCGCGAACAACGTACTCGGACTATTGCGCAAGACAACGTCGCTTTTCGGAGATTTACTTCCGGGGATTGCCCGCGACGGAGGCTATCCGAATGTATGGTCACGCATCGAGAGCGGATAGATACGAGAGTGAGTAGGAAACACGAATTTGCGTTGTTTAGTCAAAGGTATTCTGGATACCTGTCGAACGAATTGTTAATCGCGTGGAAAACGGTCACTACTGTATTGCCGTCACTATTCGTGTAGGGAGTTTCTTCTCCGTCGAGATACTTTAGATACGCGATTTGACACATGAGACAGTGGTGGTGTGGATCGCGAGTTTGTGTCAGTCTGTTTAAATTACACACGGAACACGTTATTCCAGTAGGCAACTCGCCGATTACGAGAAGGTGCTTTACTGAAATTACCCAATTAGACTTTTCGCTTGTGCTTAATTTGAAGTAACAATGCACAACGCGGCGTCCGTACCATTTTTTTTTTTTTTTTTAACGTGAAGGAAATCCTTTATGGATACCCATGCCCCTCGGGAAAGAAGCATGGGTTATGTGGGACTGCTTGCTCCCCTTAACCGAGCCACGAATAGTTCGGCTAGGGGGCCCAAGCTTACCGCACTAAAACCCATACGGTGGCCAGCTCGGGCGTTGTAGGGGTTTCCCGGGAATCTGGCGATTGCACTACTTCCGGGAAACCCCCGCCTGACTATCCCATGGGAGTCACTGCGTTTGGTTACTGCGACTCCCTGTCCCTCGCCATGTTGACTTGGCGAGGGACTTGTCTTCCCGACAGTTTGCGGTGCGGAAGGGCCACACTTCCGCACCGCGCCCCCCTGGATACAACTATATCCCCATGAAGGACGGGACCAGATTCGGATTTCCCGCCCGAAGCCTGATCCCCCTCTCCCTGTGTGGGTTTACTGAGGTAGTCCTAGTAGTGGACTACCTCCTTCACACAGGGGGGTAGAGCTTGCCGCACGTTGCACAGGTGGTCCTCCTGTTCTAGAGGACCACTCGTTTGCTCCTTCCCGTGAGGCCTATTTCCGAGGAGAGGATTCAGGTTCGGCTATAATCGCCTCCTCTGTTCCCCCCCTCCTCGGTCTCCTTCTCTCTCCCGGCCTCGGCGGGTGCCGCGGGTTTCGGCGACGGGGTCGCAACCTGCGAGGCGTAGGTACTCGCCCGTCTCCGTCGTCGCCACTGCTCCCGTCACTTCGTGGGGCGCGTTCGCGCTCCCTTTCTGCCTCCTCCTTCTGCAACATTACTGTTTCGCAGAAGGAGGAGACCGCCTTCCAAGCCTCTTCACTGTCAATCATCTTTGGAATGATGACCGACAGTGAGAGGTCTCACCCACCGCCGCCGTAAGGACACCGCGCTCATCGGCCCATGCCAAACAATGGGCCAATATGTGTTGCGCGGTGTCCAACTCATCCCAACAGTGGTGGCAGTGGGTCGTCCGCTCCTTACCGATCTTGCACAGAAAGTCAGCGAAGGATCCATGCCCCATTATTATCTGCGCAAGACGGTATGACACCTCGCCGTGCGTCCTTTCCACCCACTCTTCTAATACTGGACGCACGGCGCCGACGACTCTTCTCCCTGAGTTGGTCTCGGGAATATTGGCAAGATATTCCCTCCACCTTTCCAGGAGACGTCGTCGGGCCTGGACCCTCATGATGCCTTTGACTCTAGCCGTTAACTTGACATTCCGCCTCTGGAGCTCCCGCGTCTGGATGTACGTTTCTTCGTACATCCCCGCGACCTGCTCCATCAGCGGGAGCCCGGCCAGAGTCGTGGCCGCCGCGTGCGAGACCGTTCTGTAGCCGCGAATTACCCTGATCGCTACGCGCCGCTGTATACGTCGCAGTGCGTTCTTGATCTTTCGGGTGGTATTCGCAGCCTCTGCCCATGGGTGCTCCGTATAGGGCTACCGCATTAACGATTCCCGCATACATCCGACGCACTCGACCGTCGGGCCCTCCCAAGTTAGGGAGTAGGCGACTTAGAGCTGCCGCCACTCTCTCCACTTTTGGGCCCAACTGATCGAAGTGATCTATGAAAGTCCATTTTCCGTCCAGGATTAGACCCAGGTATTCATTCGGGTCGTTACTTGGACGGGGGTGTCATCCACCATGACATGGGTCGCCGGTGGCTCTCCTTGAGAGTGTAGGTATAGCGCCTCCGTTTTGTGAGGCGCTACTTTTAGACCCATGCCATGGATGCTACGGACAACGCATGCAACCGCCAGCTCCGTCCTCATCTTTGCTTCCCTCCAGTCTGCTCCCCCGACCAGCACTAACGTGTCGTCTGCATAACAGACGATACTGCAGCCGGGGGGGAGAGCGGTGCGAAGCACATTGTCAAACGCGAGGTCCCACAGCAGGGGGCCTAACACTGACCCCTGTGGGACCCCGCAGGACATCTCCCTCCCGCACTGGAGTCCGTCTCTATTGCGATACTCCAGTCTTCTATCCCGGAAGTAACTCTTTATTACCCTCACGAGGTACGCGGGGACGCAATGCCTTTCCATCGCGATCCCCACTTGATTCCAGGGCAGGGTGTTAAATGCATTGACGATGTCTAGCGACACCGCCATGGCCACCCTGCCCTCTTCCATTTCAGACTCCGCAAGAGATCGGACAATTGTCGCGCTTGATCGCATCAATTGTCGATCTTCTCTCGCGGAATCCGTATTGGTCCTCGTGAAGGTCTGGCCCATCCCGGGACAGGTGTTCGACGAGGCGGTTTGCTACCACTCTTTCGAGTAGTTTCCCCACCTCGTCAAGCAGGCATATCGGTCTGTAAGCGGGAGGAAGTCCCGCTGCACCGCTCCCTTTTGGGATGAGGACCACTTTGGCCCTCTCCCAGACTGGAGGGAAGCTCCCCTCTTTTAGGCAGTCGGTAAAGAGCTGCCTAACGTAGCTCGATACAGACGGATCGTCCAAGGCCAGAACCCAGACCCGTGAATTCCATCCGGTCCCGGGGCCTTATTGCCCCGAGACCTGAGTCTTTTTACAATCCCGACCATCTCTGCCTCCGTGACCTTTAGCTCGTCCTCCCACCCCGCCCGCTCCTCCCGTTCGAAAGGAGCCCGGGCGATGGTGGGGAAGAGCTTGTCAAGCTTCTCCTCAAGGTCCCGGGGGTCCAGGGATTCCGTCACGGAGGGCGCCCTTCGCATTTTGTTCATGACTGTTCTGTATGGACGCCCCCATGGGTCCGAGTTCAGCATGAGCAGATGCTCGTCCCACGCCCTGGCCTTGGCCTTCCTGATTGCCGCGCTGAGGGCGTTACGGTGGAGTTTATAATCCTCGTACGCCTCAACTGTCGCCTCATCGTCGCCGCGCCGCCGAAGTCTGGTGAAGCGACGCCGAGCTCTGGCAGTTATCTGTCTTTGCTCGGCGATTTCTTCGCTCCACCAGTATGCCGCTCGGCGCGGCTTCGCTTTGGCCCGGGGCATGGAGGCATCGCATGCTCTCGTCATCATGTCCCCGAGCCATGTGACCCGGCCATCAATGTCTCCTGGCATTTATGTGCCTGGCCAGGTCGCTGAGGCGACTGCGGCCATCAGCCCGTCTGTGTCGAGCTTTTTGAGGGCCCACCTCTTAGGAGTCTCTGCTCCCTCCTTCCCCTGGACGCGGCTAAGCACCCCTTGGCGGGTGATGTTGACCCTCATCATTATATATAAATGATCCGAGAGGGTCTCGTGATCTGTCACCCGCCACGCCCTGATTCTATTCATCGCAGGGGGGTTTGCCCATGTGAGATCCACAATGGACTCCCCCTGCGGACGAATACATGTGCTTTTCGTGCCTGTATTTTGGATAAACAGGCCGAGTGCCGCTGCCCACGTCTCCAAGAGTCTGCTCCTCGAATCGTTGCGCCGGGAACTCCATAATGCCGACTTGGCATTGAAGTCCCCGGCCACGATAACAGGGCGGCCGGACTGTGATCGCACAGCGACTTCTAGTCCGTCCAGCACCTGCTCAAACTGGGCAGCCCTCAGACTGGGGGTGATGTAACATCCCATTACCGAGATGGGCCCCATTTTACCATGACGCATCCCCATCCATCGCCTATCTTACGGTATGGTGGGGAATTCGTCTCCATCCTCCAAGTTATGACTACGGAGCCCTCGTCGTTAGTGGCCTAACAAGGGTCATTATCGGGCAGCCTGTACGGCTCCGCAGCTATTCCCAAACCACACCCGCCGCCCATTAAGGTCTGTACAAACAGGTCCTGGGCTGCACGGGCATGGTTTAGGTTGGCCTGGAGGAGATTGACAGCCATGTTAACATGTCTTGTCGATCTCCTCCTCGACGACCTCCATGGCCTGTGGCCCGAGTTGGTTCCTCAGTCGCTGGAGACTGGGTTACCTTCTCGGGCCGCTGTGGTTTGGCTCCCTCCATCTTCGCTGGTGCCCCTGTTACTGCAGCGGCCGCCGTTCTTTCCGGACGTGGCTTCCGCTGCTCCAGGGGCTTCTGCGTTTCCTTGGGAGTCGCCGGGTTGACTCCCTCTCCTACCTTCTCCTTGCCGGGTGTTTTGAGAGCTTCCGGCACCCTTGTTTCCTGGGCTCCTCTTCTTGGGAGGGGTGCATAGTGCACTCCTCATTCGATGGTTCGAAGGAACCCCGGCCTCCTCACAAAGCATGCACTTTGAGGGACACTTGCAATCTCTCGCAAAGTGCTCCTCCGTGCCACAGTTGTAGCAGGCTTTTCGTCTGTCTTTGTCACTCGTACAGTGCTCTTGGACATGCCCCTTGTTCATGCATTTAAAGCATTGAAGGGGCCTGTCCTTGAGCAGCTCCATTGTCGCATGCACCCACCCGAACTGGATTCTTCGGGTTTCCAGGATCTTTTGGGCGGGTGCAACCGGGCATCGGATCCAGACGGTGCCCATTGTCCGTGAGACGAATTTTATAGGCCCGACTTTGAGGTCATCCGGTCTACATTTGCCTATCTTGGACAGTGTAGCGCAAATTTCCCTCTCCGTTGTAGCCTCATCTAGGCACACGGCGTCCGTACCTATATTTAGTTTTATATTCTTCGCAGTCTGGGGAATTCTTTGACTGCGATTATTTTGAAAGGGTCTGGTTTTCCTCCTTCACTACTAATTAAGTGGCCTAAATAGCCGACCTCTTTTCTCAGGAATTCGCATTTGTCCGGCTGGAGTTTGAGGTTCGCTCCTCGCAACCTTTCGGCTAATTTATTGAATTTAATGTTGTGCTCTTGTAAAGAGCTCGCGTATAGTACGATATCGTCTAGGTATACAAATAACTCTACTCCTTGTAGTCCGGTCAATACCTGGTCCATGAGTCTTTGGAACGTCGCGGGTGCGTTCTTTAGTCCGAACGGCATGCATTTAAACTCGTAATGCCCGTGCGGCGTTGAAAATGCGGTTTTTAGCGCGTGAGACTCATGCATCGGTATTTGGTGAAATCCGGATGCGAGATCAAACACGCTGAAATATTTAGCGCTGCCTAGTTGATCGAGTATTTCCACAATGTTAGGTAGGGGATAGGCGTCGCCGATTGTCTTTTCGTTCAGGGCGCGATAGTCTATTACCATCCGCCAGCGCTTATTACCTTTGGAGTCGGATTTCTTTGGCACTATCCACAAGGGGGAGTTGTAAGGTGAAGCTGACGGCTGTATAACGTTTTCTATTAAGCCTTGTATTTGTTTGTTAATCTCCTCCTTGTGTATAGGCGGAAATCTATATTGTTTGGTATGGACCGGAAGATCGTCAGTCGTCGGGATAGTGTGTGAAACAGTGTCAGTGGAATGCAGTTTATCGGACGGAAGGTGGAACAGATCGTCCTGATTATTTATAAGGTTATGGACGTGTTCCGTCTCTTCCTCGTTTAAGTGTTCGAGCCGCAGCAAAGACTGTATTTCTTCGTTACGGGATTGTACGCTGCTCCCGTTTAATGTTGCGACATGTCTTGTTTGTTTAGGAGTGATCGTTTCGTGCCCTAGGGACGAGATATCGCTCTCTAAACTTTTACGATGTTTAGACAAAGGATGGGTATCCGGAAGAGTGTGTGCTTTTATGACTCTGTGAAGAACAGGATATGGAATTTGAGTTAGTAAGGTTTTGAAGACCGGATGTAGAATATATTTCAACCTCGTGGAGCTCAATGCTCGGTAAGGTAATTTTACAATCTTCTTCGCCCGTGTTTATCGCGCTTATATACGCCTTTCCTTCACGGTTGGTAACGACTGCATCTCCTAAGTAGATTTTGTCGTTTGCGTCCGCTGTACATAACCTACGCGTACGTTAGGGTTTTTTACGCGGAGTGGGAGAACGGTGCTCGACCTTGCCGAGATCGTTACGGTTTCATTGTTGACAAAGGCAATTGGCGATCCTTGCCATACGACGCAATGTTTTAGGTAATCTATTTTAGTCGCGTTGCGTAAAAAGTCGGATCCTAGGATTCCGCCCTGTGAGATGGGAAAGTCGTCTCGGACAACGTGCAACTTAATCTTGTGACCTAAATATTCGACGTCGGTCGACCCGAGAGTTTTAATTTTACTTTTCGTTATTCCACTAAGGAATATGATAGTATTTGAATCAATATTTGTCTCGGGGTGTATTTTGCTTTGCTTAACAAGGTTCGGCGCGGCTCCAGTGTCTATCATAAAGATTGTTTCTTGCGATAAGCCATCTGCGCATATAGATACAGTGGGTGCGTGGGAGAAGTCGTCGGGACTTAGCATTGTGATCCTTGTGCTTCTTCCTGCTGTTCCGCGACTATCGTTCTTATCGGACGGACTGCTTCCCGAGAGGTTCTCGCTCGAGGTTCGTCCGCTGGCCTCGAGGGGCGAGGGAAGTTTCCCTGCTCTTGACGTGAGTTGTTATACTGTCTTTTCCGGCATTCGTCGATCTCATGCCCTGGGTGTTTGCAATACCGGCACAGTTTAGTGGGCTGACTATCGCGAGGAGGGGCGACGTTCGCGTTTGAATTCGCGTTAGGGGATCTGCGCTCGTTATTGTCACGTCGTCCTTCCGGTTCTCGAGAAATAGCGTGTCTTACATATGCGCCACGGGGAGGAGCGTTCGCGAGGTAACTTCTAGAGCGGTTTCCATCGCGCGGTGGTGCATTGTGGTAATTGGGCGTTGAGCGTATTCGTTTCGCGGCCTATCTGGTTGACGGCGGTCTTGAGTTTTGTATCGCTCTCTGTCTAGCTCTTCTCGTTTCGCGAGGGCCTTGGCTTTTGCAAAAGCCTCGAAGGGGAAGATGTAGAGGCGCCTGTCCATCTGTAACCTATATTGTAGCGGAAGGCCATCGCAAAAAGAGCGCGCGGTAAGCTCATCTACGTCGGTTCTGCGTCGAGGATAGCGGAACGGAGGTCTTTAACGCGACTTATGTAGTCTAGCATGTGTTCGTTCGGTTTGAGATATACTGTGCTGAGCTCTCCGCGGTATTGGTCAATCGTTTTCGCAGATCCGAAGGCGATGTTTAAAAGGTCGATTAGTTGAGTGACGGTTTCACAAGGTTCGTCTTCGACAGCGTAGTTTACTACACTAAATATTATTTTAGTTTGGTTTGCCCGTTGAAGAATTTGTTCATTTACAGTTAATGTAGAACGTTATTGTTACTCTTAAGTGAGACCGAAGAATCTTAAGTTGACGAGAGATATTTCTTTCACTTACCTTTTAGTCGAGTAGTTGGTGGGTGGCAGTTCCACGATGCTTTCTCGTATTGTTCGTACAAGACTTCAGCTCTGCGTCGGAGATACCCGGATTTGCGGGGGTTGTTTTCTGGGATGTCGAGTGGCGGGAACTCAGGTTTTTCGATGTCGATTTGCGATAATTTCGCGGGCCACTCTCTCAGTAGCACGTGTTTAGTGAATAATGCCTCGTATTCAGGATCGTTGTGATAATCTGTGCCAATAATAGCTGAATATTCGTTTGGTTTTGCCGGGTGGTAATAATGCGCGATTATTCGACGAAGCTGATTCTTCCTTCCTGCACGGCGTGTCTTAGCCATTATAAATCATATAGAAAATTCTGGAGACTGCGTTACTTTCACAATAAGTCGACGTGCGGCGGTCCTCACTGTCGGTTATTGTTTCGGTATATAACTGTGAGCGGGTTGTCCTCTCGAAACGGTCAGTACAGGTTCCAGAATTTAATAGAAGAAGTGAATTGTTTAGCGACGATGAGCGGTTCGTCCTCTCTAAATCGCAGCCTAGAATTCGTAATCGATAATAGTTTATTTAATAAGAAACTATACGACACGTGCACGCTGGAGAAACAACTAAATTTAGAGATTTTGAGAATAAAATGTAAGATGTAGGACTAGAAACACGTGAGGTTAAAGATGAGGTTGTATTTTCAAATAAATATTAGGATTGTTAATATAAAACACAATTTATTTAAAGTTAACACTAGACGCACTTAATACAAGAAATCAAACCTTAGAGTTAGAGCTTATTATTAGATTTAGAATTAGAGTTAGAATTCGAACTAGGATTTAGAGTTAGAGAGCGTTCGGAGTAGAACTGCTCTGGTTGGAGTCGCGATTAGAACTGGCTAAGTTTGGGACTGATCTGAGGTCCTTCGTTTCGGCGGCTCGGCGTTGCGGCGGCCCGAGGTTCAGGACGCTTGCCATAGTGGGAGCGCTTGGTGGGAAAGTTCCTAGGCGCTACGCAGCCACGTTAAGGCAGTGATGCAAGATTTCACGCGCGACAGCCACTTCGCGACAGCCATCTTGCAGTGGAGGGGGTAGGTCGGCAGCGCAGAGCGCACCGAAAAGATGAGAACCCTTGTCCTTCGAACATTTGTAGAAGAGGACAGGTATATATCTTTTGTCCTTTATTTTCTTTTGATAGAATAGAGCTACGAATTTCGAGCGAATCCGGAATACTGGCGATAGCGAGTAGGCGATGCAACCCAATATGCAAAAAGAAAATATAAAATATAAAAAATATATTTAATATTATAAAATAATATTAATAAAATTAATATATTTTAAACATAAATTAAGTAACTTATATTTAAAATTTTAATTAAAAATAATTATTAATTAATAATAATTATAAGTATATTTTATATATAAAAATCCACTCTTGGCCAATATATACACCTTTCTATTAAAAAAGATTTTTTATCTTTAAAGAAATAATTGTAATAAAATAATATTTTAATTTATAAATATTGTTTAAGATTTTATTCTTTTTATTCCCTATTTATTTTGTACTAATGTACGACGTACATATTGTTGCTCAACGGAAACTGTGAGAAGGTGGTGGTTTCTTCCGTCAAAAAATTTAAAATATTGTATATTGGGAAATGTATTTCAATCATTATATTCGGCTTCCCGACGAGCCGTGTTTACCTTTTTTGCGCGTGTTGATCGTTTTACCGCGCGTCTCGTCTTGTCAAGCAGCTCTCCAATCAGCTGTTTGACACAATAAAATCTAGCGACAGGTTTTTGACATTTATGTCTTCGAAATTCGTCGAGTCAGCTGTAGACCGTTTTACTATAAACATCTCTCGTTTTCGAGCAATTAGCTCTTGATCAGTATATATATTTCGCTTTAACAAATAGTATAAAGTAACGAAAAATATGTGTTGAATTAACGAAGCCCCGAAAAGCTCGTAAGCGAAGTTTTGCAGAAGCTTGGCTTACAGACGACCGATACAAATCTTGGGTATGTAAAGTATCATCTGATAGTAGTCTTTATTTTATTGCAGTGTTACGTCCTGTGGACTGCACGATTCTTTTCTCCTCCCCGATTTACGCAGATTCGCGTTCCGCGAACATATTAATTATAAGACCGAAATTAGTTATAAGAATTAAACGGAGAAAGACAGTGATTGTCTCTGAAACAACTCGATCGGTGAGATTACGAAACCTACACTTTGATCAATAAGTCATAGGTAATGTTGAAATATCACGATCGACACACGCTATCAGTAGACCAAAGATCGGAATTAGAAAAGAACTCTTCATACAAGGAAGCAATACGTTGCGCAAAGGGGATTAAACACCGAACGTATGACTATGAGTCACAAGAAAAGAAGACGCCCTTTGCCCTATAGGAAGGGCAGACGAAAGTAGTAATACTATGCCGGTTCTAACCCATGGGGCTCCGAGGGGGGTGCGGGGCGCGGGGGTTCTCCGTGGCGAGGGGTATGACGTCACGCGGGGCGGGGGTATCTCGGGGGCGCGGGGGCTGACGTCACGCGGGTGGAGGGGGATGTTTCGACAAAGGAGGGGGGGGTCTAAGCATGTTCGGCAACTGATTATCTTTGTGATTTATGGCTACCCGAAGCCATAAAACTGTTTTTCATTTTATGGACATTTTATCATTAGGAAAGGAATGAAGATTTTAGGGCCGACGCTGCGACGAACATGTCAAACGTTATTTATAGGGGTGCAAATGTAAAAGCGTTGACGTTCGGCAGCTTTGTACCCTCGCGGAAAATCGGTCGTAAACGAGAGCGAAACATTTTCCTAAATATCTTTTAAGGAAGAATTGCGATAATTTTGAGAGGGGTGGGGTTGAAGCTTATGGAGAGAGAGTCTGTCTCCACATCAAAAAGTCTCGAACAGTCGCCGAGCGAAGTGAGTGTAAAAAATAGTGAAAAAAAATGACTGGAGGTTTTCTGCGCCGTACGCTCCCCGAAATAGTAAGTTGTACAATTTATTTAAAACTATTGTACAGAATATTGCAATATGTTTAGATATATATTAAATATTCATATTTTTCAGATGATCTATAACATTGTGCAAAATTTACGGTCGCAACATGTGGTGGAGCAAGGTTTAACTGAACGAGAGTGGGTGAGAATGCTGAGGTGGGAACATCGACAAATGTTTGCAGAAATGTGGTGCGAAACTGCAGAGGCGCGGGAAATGGATGCCAATAACAGTTGGCTATGGGAGAACATGTATGCTCTTCGGGAACTGTTTGGCCTAGAGCCATATCCACCAGAACCTGTGGTGGAAAATTGGAACTAGTAAGTATTTCTTTTTAATTATAAATTATTAAAATAATTAATAAAAATTTTCTGTTATGCAGGAGTCCCCGCCCAGCCGTCGCCTCCGCTTCTCACAGCACCTAGCATTCAGCTGCCTCATCGCCTCGCATCCACAATCGTCGGCTTTACCATAGCCACCTCCATCACCGACAATTTTTATATATTATGATATTCATTTATATTTTCATCTTTATATTTTCATCTTTATATTCTTATCTTTATATTCATTTATATATATTTTTTAAAATTTTATATCCATTTTATATTCACATTTATATATTCACATTTATATACATTTATATCCATTTATATTCTTTTAAACACACACACACACACACACACACACAAATGTATAATACACATTTATTCATAATTAAAAATAATTAATATTAAATTAATATATTCATTTTAAAAATTCCTCTTCTTTTCCTTCACTGCGTCATCTCTCGCATGCGCCTCTCGCTATCTCTGTCTCTCGCGTTCACCTCGCGCTCTCTCTTTCTCTCCTAAGCGCTATCTCTAGCAGTCCCTAACCTCGCGTCATCTCTCTCTCTCTCTCTCTCTCTCTCTCCTCGCCGCAACATATCTCTCCTTCACGTTCGCCTCACACCCTCTCTTTCTCTCGCGTTCACCTCGCGCTCTCTCTTTCTCTCCTAAGCGCTACCTCTCTCGCAGTCCCTAGCCTCTCGGTCCCTAGCCTCGCGATCCCTAGCCTCTCAGTCCCTAGTCTCGCGATCCCTAGCCTCTCAGTCTCTAGCGTCACGTTCCCCCTTCCCCGCATGACGTCATCCCCCACAAAGACCGTGCAACGAGCTACGTATGAGAGCTGGGACTGGTTATGGGTGGGAGAAAGATGGAGAATGGAAATGCATGCAAAGAAATTACATCATAATTTAGACTTAAAAACTCTTTATTCTTCTTTTAAATATTTTTTTTCTTACATATTATGGACTAAAAACTAAAGCTGCCAGCTCGCAATCGATGAGCTGATGCTTGTTGAAGGCGTCGCTAGCGCGTATTACATTTGATACTTCTTTAGGATTCGTTACATTGGACGCGATATTTGAAAATTGCGTAAACTTGATATCGACTGTATTGGTAATTTTAACCAATCGGTCAAAAGTTACATCAATGCAAGGATCGAGATCGAACATACGGTGTAACGTCGATTCGATCATCATCATGCATACATTTGAAGATTCAAGACTTATTAACTTGGCATCGTTAATCGTACGAACTCGCACTGTTAACGGTCCAACGCTTATAAAACTGTAGGCATCTTTAAAATCGTTTCGAAGCAGATTCTGAATATTGTGACGTTGCTCGTAGAGTCCTTTCCACGCTTCGAGAGATAGTATCAGTTCCTTTCCTCGATGATCTCCTATGGCGATTTCCACGTAACTCGGTGGATCCACTTTGATACCAATTTCGAGGAATTTAAATTCCGTAGCTGTCAATGCGTATCGTCTGCCTAGTATACGAACCGCACGACGCTCCAATGAAATGCTGTAAAAATGAAATTAGTTTGAAAATAATACAATTTGTAAAAAAAAAAAAAAAATATAAAGATAGAAAGAAGTTAAACTTACTCGTCACATTTATTCTCAAACGATGGAGTGTCATCACGACTCGGGACGTAATTATTCATAGGTCTGCCGGAGCCACTGCTTCTTTTAGCGTAGTACATATTTCCAGATTTTAAAAGTGAACCACCAGTATGAACGGTTAACGCTACACTGATCGTATAAAATTAAGAATATACGTGACGCTTATTTTTAAAAGTAGTGGGGTAAATGTGGTGGGAGATTCTAGAATACTATTGGCGCTATGAAATTTAGGAGAAGGGGAAACGGCACTCGGATAAAAAGAATTCTTAGAAACGATTTGTGAGGAAAGGATTGGGGAAGGGGGAATAAGAGATAAAACACATTAATGTTTAAATATTTTATTTTTCCAAATCTTGCAATTCTTTCTGGCGTTGCGACCACCAGTTAAATATTTTGAATACATTTTGTAATGCGCAATTCTTAACATGTTTTCCACATCGCATAGTGTTTTTAACATCTAGATTATTTAGAGACTCGATATCGTCGTAATCAGCATCCAAGGTCTCAATAATGAAACCGTTTCCCGCATCATCCAATATATCGGCTAACCATTCTCACTTCTCAAGTCCTTTTACATATACGAGAATGGATTCTTCTTCTTCTTCATGTGGTCCACCAATGATAGCTGTTGTAATCAAACGCTGAGCCATGCTGTATGGAACGTTTCCATCTTCCCATTGCAATCCATGATGATTTCGAGTCAACCATGAGGCTTGGTGTCTCTCCGATTTTATGAGTACACTCCATGGTACAGGACATGCGAAAAAATAATGTGACAAAATAAATCCTCTTCTCAGGATTGCCGCTTCCTTTACAATGAATTGTTTATTGAGGATAAATCCCTGTAGATCCACAAACGTTGGTACGGACATGACGAGATCTCTCTCTTCGATGTATCAGTTAAAAAGAAGAATGGCAACTATCTCATAACACTTTGATTTATATTCTGCTATGCTTCCCCCTCTCTTTAAATTGTTGGTGTGTTTAGGTGATTTTGCGCACAACGTTGGTCAACGGGTTGTACTGGATCACGCGATCATGTATGATGAGACAGTACGCAGTGGTATTCATCGGCACATTCTCCTTACACTCGAATTCCAATCTCACATCCACGGTTGCGCTCTTGACCGATTCGTTTTGTCGAGAACAATCGATGATCACGAACGGACCGTTACGTAGAAACATTGAGACGGTGAGACTCGGCTCGAGATACTCGTATCCATAATAATTCTTGCAGAAACGCGCATATGTATCGTACAGAATCGACCATCTGTTTTTATCGAAATCCAGATTCATATCGTCGTACGGATAACATTCCGAGTTCAGATAGAGTTTCACATTGGTCATCTTGCAATCGTCGAATCGACTCATATCCTCAGATATGATGTTTTTCCGACCTGTCTGCAGAGCGAAGATAACATATCGCTTCTCCAGCTGAGTCGCTGTCTTAATGGCCCATGAATGCTTGGTTGTACGCTGCAATAGTGGATACTCATACAGATCCCACGAGCGAAAACCCATGCTGAGGTAATGTCCGCTTTCCAGAGCGCGCAGCATCGACAGCTTCTTAATCTCGCTCAACAACACATGCGGCATTCGCCATTGTATCTTGAATATGTTGATCACAGGCTCCAGCGTCGAATCTCCAATCAGACAATTGTTGTCGTTGCGCGATCGTATTAAGATTAACTCATGACGAGTGTTCATCACCACTCGTCTGTAATCCTCGCAAAATCCCAATAACATGTAGAGCGGTACGCAAAAATTGAAGTTTCCATTCGCAGTAGTCGGATCAGTCCAGCCGGCGTTTCTCATAATCACGCTTCTATCGGATGATATCGTTACATAGTTTTTGAGCAAACTTGTTATTCCCACGTTTCTATTGCGATCAATCTCCACGCCATCGAGTTCGTATCGAATCTCATCGAACATGAATGCGACACAATTATTTCCCAGTATCACAGCAGATCCTTCGGCTGATTTATTTATCTTTAGTTCTCCCTCGATGTATAGGAAACTTTCATACGGCAACGTATACAGATCCTGTTGTTGTATGGGTATTCTTATCTCATCACTGTGTCCGAATGTTGTGTTAGCGAACGGGTTGTACGTGTGAGTCTCGATCTTGACGATGCGATCGTCGAAGATTGGCTCGTCTCCAATGTTGAGGATGTCGGTCATTGTTCAGATGTTTCGCACCGCGAATCCCAAAGATTGTAAAAACGCAACGTTTGATGCGTTCAGTTTCTTTTTCTTACTGCAACCGGATGATTGGATATTAGTGAATGTCGACGTTGTTGTTGTTGTTGCTGGCTCCGTAAAGATTGTGTTATCTCTCGTATCTTTCGATCTGTTCAACACGAGCATCTCATACGCCACACACGTACGTTATCGCTGTCGTCGTCGTACGTGCAATCTAATGGTGATCTCTTCTCCTCGAAAATCGAGCAATCGTCTGTCCTGGTCGACAACGCGTAACGTTAAATCCGTAATGCTCCGCACGATGATCGGCAAGTAAATGATGTGCGCAGGTGTTTCCGATATCTTATATCCTGGTGGTACCCTCGGTGAAAATTCATGTATCGTATGAACGAGTTTGCCGTTGCTGTACGCGCCCGCGGTCACATTACATTCTACGCGGATAATGTTCACGTTGATAATATTAATCGGCATGTCCGACTTATACCATTTTCGCGGCTGCAGTATACGGTTCGAGAATCCCAGCAGCGATCCAATGTTGTTAGGCTTGCTAAAATTCATTCTGTAGGCGCATTTGATCTCGCTCCTCATCGTATTATAATTAGCGCGGAGTACTATTGGATATTCTCCATCTTCAAAGTCACCGTCGTCATTCGTCCGAATATGCGTGGTGTCAGCGTGTTTTTTATCATCGTCATGAACAGCGTGTCGCGGACGTTTTCGTAAAATTGCATGTTTCAAAAACTCATGTATCGTTTGCAGCTCGTACGATCCCTCGGGAATCGTAATTTCCGCGTCATCTTTGCCAAAGTAAAATTTATTATTCGAGGAATTCACGTTCGATATCGTGTGATAAGTCTCAAAATCCGCTAGACCTAGCTCGTATTCATCGTCGCTCAAATCTACGACGGGAAAGTAGTTTGCCGCGAGAACACTACTCTTCCCGGTCAGTGTGAATGTCATAGACATATCGGCAAAACTGTTTAACAAATACTGAGTTAAATAGCGCGATGTCAGTCTTTAAATTCACATGCATCGACCGCTCGGAGAAACTGTAAGCACAATTGTCCACAGATGCTTTGATTGTAAGTTTGAACAGGTGCGTAATTGTATTGTATCTTTGTCACATTTAAATATCGCACCAATTCATTCGGCGGTCGAAGATTGCCGAAACTGTCAAAATATATAGCGCGATTCCCCCTCTTTGCATACGCTACCCAATGAGTACCCGATCCTTTAGCGTTATCCAAATTTACGATGCCGCTCTCGTTTCGATATATACCACCGATCGGTAATGAATCACGCATGAAAACACCTCTAAAATACGAAATGTGCATACGTTTTGCCAGTTGTAGCAATTGTATGTTGGTAGTTACGCCCTGTGGCATTTTTAGCGTCTCTTTGACGTTTTTTTTTCCCCTTTTTTCTCGTTGAAACTCCTCGTCCGCGTTTGTATGGAGCGAGATACAATCCGTGACCTTCCATGGCGCGATTGTGACGTAGCATCTCTTGCAACTGACGTTGTGCGGCTTTTCCGTCGTTCACCATCTTTGCTACACCAGCCGCTCCACCGACCAGAGATCCGAGCGCGCCCAACATTGGTAGAATCGGCAATACACCCCCACGTTTCGCTACCGGAAGTATTCGCTTCTTCGCCATCTTTTTCTTCGTCTTCGTCTTTGTCGTCTTCAGGCCCATACCGAACTTCGTCTTGGCTTTCATCGCTGCCCAGACAGCTGTGGCGGCGGCTCTCTCACCGAGAGTCGAATCTCTCGCAACGATGCGAGTTTGCGCTTCCTTGGCGAGTATCCTATCTGCCGCGTGTCTCTCGATGAGATCGTTGCTTCGAGAGTACGCTATATCGTGTTCACGGCACGCTGCGTCCAATGGGTTGATACCTCGATCGCCTCTGGCTAATCGCTTTTGTAGTCGCGTGCCCGGACCGCAAAACTGATAGCCGGGGATATGGAATTCGATCGGAAGTGCGTTTATCGCGAGATTTAATAGGCCTCTACCTATTTTCGTTGACATTCGCTGCAATCCTTTATCATCGGCGCTGGACCGTCGATGTGCGTCTGCTGCCACGGTCGATTGTAATGTTCGAAACAGCGGCGATAAGTTTGAACCTCCAAATCCGCCTTTATATGTTCCGGAAGCTTGTCCCACACGCAGTGGACGTAATTGCCACACATTCGCAATAAAACTGTTTTCGACACAAATTGTAGCTGTTCGGCGCTCAAATTACAAATATCGTAAGGACTTGATAGCAAGACAAACATTTTTTCGTTACTGAGCGATTCGTGGTTCCGCGCAGCTATAAATAGGCAAGCGTTCGATTCAATCGGGGAGTGGGAAAATGAGATTCGTGCGACAACCTTTCGCGATACGCGTGACGAATTACGACGCCAGATTACGATCGATGGGGGACAACGCGGAGATGCGTAGACACGGTACGATACTGCCGACTACTATACGCGCGATCGTTTGCGGCCCCTCGAATTGCGGTAAAACTAACGTGTTGATTAGTTTGATAGAAAGCCCGCACGGCGTCCGCTTTGAAAACGTGTACGTGTACTCAAAGTCACTGCAACAGCCAAAATATCAGTATCTGGAGAATTTGTTGACGTCGATCGATGAAATCGGCTATTTTACATTCTCCAATAACAGTGACGTCATTCCACCGAGCGAAGCATGTCCAAACTCGATTTTCGTTTTCGATGACGTGGCGTGTGACAAACAAAATACGATAAGAGAATACTTTTCAATGGGACGCCACTCGAACGTCGACTGCTTCTATCTCTGTCAGACATACGCAAGAATACCGAAACATCTTATACGCGACAACGCAAACCTGCTAATCTTGTTTAAACAGGACGGTACCAACTTGAAACATGTGTACAATGATCACGTGAATACTGACATGTCATACGAGGATTTCAGTGAATTATGTCGTACTTGTTGGCAGCAAAAGTATGGATTTCTAGTGATAGATAAGGATAGCTCGCTTACGAACGGCCGATACAGAAACGGATTTAACGTGTTCGCGATGACCGCAAAACATTTAGTCGTTGCCGATGTTCTGTCGAGAGAGGTGAAACACGAGCGTTCGACACTCTACCGACATGGCTGAGAACGATAATATTCGCGAACGTGAAAAGATAGCGAAGGAGATTGCGAAAACGAGTGAAGCAATCCGCAAGAAACATCGCGCTTTGAAGACCGGTAAGATCGATGACGATATCGCGGTCAAGACCCATTTTAGACCTATTATTGAGCCGCTACAAAAGATTGTCGACAACTCGATCGCGGTGAAAAACGAGCCGGAAAGTACCGCAAAGATTAAAATCTTACCCATCAAGCGGTACAAGGAGGAGGAGGAGGAAGAGGAGGAAGAGGAGAAGGATGATGCGACACCGAAAAAGAGGAAACGGTCAAACCCGAATCGCTCATCGACACCGCGTACATCGAATGCTTTATTGGATGAACCGATGATAAGCTCTACACCGTTCGCGACAACGAGAATCATACAACCTATGATACCCGAAACACTCGCAAACGAAAATGTTTTCGAAACCTCGGGCAGCACGCTCGAAACATCGTTTGTTCGAAACACATTACAAACGCTGGAAGGTCAAGAAATGTTGCGAAAGCACTTGGGATCACTGGGACAAGAATACATGAGCACTCTCCTCGGTGGCGACAAAGAAAGGAAAATCGATCACGTGTACGGTGTCTATTTCGACAAGGATGAAATGCGTCTCGGTAACAAACGATTCGACATTGACAAATATGACTCTATAATTATAGATGAAGTGAGGTACATTGGTACACCAGGATTATACGAATTGATCTTCAAGAGAATTCCCGATGATGACATTTACACGGAGGATGATATGCGTAAATACAAGAGTATATTATTGGCGACGAACGCGCATAAACGCAATTATGACACAAGGCCAATTACGAAGCAACAGGGGATACAAGTACAAACATATAATCGCACCATTGATATCGATTGAAAAGAAAAAATCTGGAAAGGGAGTATTCATGCCTCACGCGATGGCGCTAACCGACAATAAGATCGATTACATACACTGGGATGACCCCAACGAGCTAGTGGATCGGGTACGATTGCTGGACGCTTCGCGCCGAGCTGGCCACAACGCTCACGACAATGAGATCCTGTCGATCATCGAGGAACTTCGCGAAGCAGGCATTATTATAAATTGAATGGTGTCTCGACAAATCTAATCAGTCGATCAGCGTCACTCATCGGTGGAAAAAAATGCCTATCAACAAATTTGGATTATTCGAACCAAGAAATGATGCAACCGGCACAAGCGGTTCTTGGGATAGATTGGTGAAAAGTTATGTGCACGAAAACGCTCTGTGTCGCGTCGTTACGGACTATGACGCAAGGTCGAGGAAGATTCGTCGTGTAGCGCAACCTGAGGCTGACACCGATGCCGTCAACAAACTGTATGTGGAATCCTGCGTTAAAAGATTGATGAATCAACAGAAAGAATCAGATGAGAAGCTGACTTCGTTCGAGAAGGATGTGCGGGCAATACAGATTGTGATAAACGAACTTCAACGCGCGGCTAACGCTAACTCAGAAACGGCTATCAACCTGAATGAGCAGCAGTGAACGGGTTAGGAGCGGCTATCGAGCGGTTATCGAACATCTACGAAGGGTTATCGAACGGCTACGAACAATTATCGAACAGCTACGAAGGATTATCGAACTACTATCTAACTACAATGAGTGGTAGTGAACGGCCTAGCAACAGCTGCGAACGAGGCTATGAACGGCCTAGCAACAGCGAACGAGGCTACCAACAACTCAAGCAGGGCTGCGAACGAGGCTACGAACAAGTCTTTAAAGGCTACATGCAAGGCTACAAACAACTCAAGCAGGGCTGCGAACGGGTCAGTAACGGCTGTGAACGGGTCAGGAAAGGCTACGAACGGGTTAGAAACGACTATGAACAAGGCAGCGAACGAATCAAGAACGATTTTCGAATGGGTCAAGAACGGAAGTAAACAACACAAGAACGGCTCAAGAACGGCTCAAGAACGGGTCAGGAACGGCTCAAGAACGGGTCAGGAACGGCTACGAACGGGTCAAGAACGGCTACGAACGGGTCAGGAACGGCTACGAACGGGTCAAGAACGGCTACGAACGGGTCAGGAACGGCTACGAACGGGTCAAGAACGGCTACGAACGGGTCAGGAACGGCTACGAACGGGTCAGGAACGGCTACGAACGGGTCAGGAACGGCTCAAGAACGGGTTAGGAACGGCTACGAACGGCTCAAGAACGGGTCAGGAACGGCTACGAACGGCTATTGAAGAACGACAAACGAAAATGAATCATAAAACGAGCGACAAACGGCGATCGAGAAAAACCGACGAAGCGATGAAACAACATAGTTTGGAGAAACGGCAGTTGGTGAACGAACTGCACGCGCCGGCAAGGAAAAATTTTCCCCGAAGACACGTCATAGTGCGGGGATACGATGACCTGTGGCAAGCTGACATCGTCGAGATGCGTCCGTTTCAACAGAGGTTACCACTACATACTCACCGTCATCGATGTGTTGAGCAAGTACGCGTGGGCCATACCACTCAAGAGTAAAGGTGGAAGCGAGACGGCTGACGCTATCGCCGAGATAATTCGAGATAGCAAGAGATGCCCGAGAAACATGCAAACCGATATGGGGAAAGAATTTTATAACGCCGACGTGCAACGGCTTATACGGAAACATAACATCAATCACTATTCTACATATTCGGTATTGAAGGCATCGGTTGTGGAGCGATTCAATCGCACGCTGAAGAACGACATGTGGAAGATGTTTACGCTGAACGGAACTTACAAGTGGATCGACGCGTTGGCGGAACTCATATCGGATTACAACGCGTGCAAGCATCGAACGATCGGCATGCGACCCGTCGACGTCACCCCCGCGATCGCTGATAAACTTTTAAAAACGGTATATAGTAACATAAAGATTGCCGCTCCGGCAAAGTTCAAAGTAGGTGACCCGGTACGCGTTAGCAAGTACAAGAAACTTTTTGAGAAGGGTTACACACCAAATTGGACAACCGAAGTGTTTAAAATTGTTAAAGTGCAGCATACTAATCCCGTAACCTATCTACTCGAGGACTATCGCAAAACATCTGTCGCTGGAGCGTTTTACGAGCACGAGTTGCATAGCGCGAATTATCCGGACGTATATCTCGTAGAGAAAGTACTGCGCAGGAGGGGTGACGAGGTTTACGTAAAATGGCTGGGATTTGACAATTCGCACAACTCTTGGATACATAAGGACAATGCAATTTAATTCATACAAATTGTATTTATTAATTACTCAAAAATTAAAAAATATATAATGTGTACAACAAATAAAAGTATTTGAAATATTACAATATACATGAAATATGTGAAATACAAAATCTTTATTAATACATCCTTTCCGTTCCAATATATGAAATACATACACATATGTTACATAACATATCGTACATACATTATATTACATTATATTTTATAAGGGTATCTGATAATGTCCCCATGGTAATGTGTCGGTCGAATCAGGTATGATATACCGCTTATCGTCGTATGGACTTAGAGCAATTTTTGTCTCGCAGATGGTGTATACTTCATGCAATTTCGACCTAATACATGACTGACTACGTGTCATTTCAATCTCGTCGTTCAGGCACCGCGTATAATCGTCGAATGTTATCGTTCTCGCGACAACGTTACTTTTGACACCTTTAACCTTTTTTGTATCTTTCTTACCATCTACTCGCAAAGCGTACATTTTTGCTCTAAGTCCTACAAATTCAGTCATTATCGCGCCATTATTTTCATCCTTCATTAGACCTGGCACCTTTTTATTCACAAGCGGTATACTGTACGCGTTGTCAATTGGATAATCGCTCGTATCGAATCTAGCGATATCGCGTTTCATATTTTCATACACGCCTTCGCATTTAATATGATATATTAAACTATCTGTATCGGTGTACATTACCCGACATCTGTCACGATAGAGCGGTGACATGTACTCGTGATGAAATTCGTACAGACACACTTTCGATATGTCGAGTATACACATACCAACATAGATTGGTTTGTTAAATTTTACTTCTAGTTTACGTAATTCTACGGCAATTAAATTTTCTGAAAAGACGCTACTGCTATGGAAATTTGGTTTCGCTATCATCGCCTCTGCTCCGTATCGTCCGTCCCACTTTGTCAATAATTTTACATCTACATGATTACGCACATTTTCCATCGTTTTGCCAAATACCGCGTTGTTCATCAATTTGTACAAATTTTTCTCAAAATCATTTTTCGCTTGTGTTCTAAATTTTGTATTTAGTTCAATGTAATCGCGGAGCCATGCGGATTGAGTGAATTGTAATACGCGATGTATTTTTGTAACGCGAAGGCCGTGACGCGTGCACTGCTGCAGGTTGCGGTAGTGTATGACGTAACGCTTCTTATCATATAACATTGCGAGAAGCTTATCTTCCCGCTTGCCGGGCGGTTTGTCACGTGTCGGGCAAAACGGTAGGTCAGTGTGCGTGTCGTGAAGATGTTGTGGATACTCTAAATCTACTTCGAGGATATAGCCTGTAGGTGAATCGAGCGCTATTGACGAGATGTCAAAGTTAGATACATCGTCGACCCATCGAAAATCGGCATAAGGCAGTGGTTGACACATTGCCCATCCATACAAATTATTTACATCTAAATACATTAAATATGATGATGGTTTCGATGGATCATACGACTGCATGTACTTGTTATTAGCATGCGCGTATCTTCCTGAACATTGACTTAGACCGCCGCGTATACCCCGTTCAATAAACATAACCATATCGATATCGGTAAGCAGTTCGAAATTTACGCGTGTATGTTTTAACATGGCGTCCCATGTATACCCAGGAAGAGTATAATACGTAGGGTCGAGTCCGTAACTCGCGATGCAAGTGTCGCGAAAGTTTTCAAATATATCTGCCAACAACAAGACATCAGTTTTTAAGTACAGATCGCTGTATTCACCCAAGGTTTGAATGGAGAACTGCTGCCACACGTTGACGGCGTGTGCGTAGTCGCTCTCGGATACAGTGTCACTGGTTAAAGAACTGTAAAACGATTCGCGTGGTGGTAAACGCGTGTCCTGCAGCCTGTCCACGCAGTCAATGTACTCGTACGGAAAGACACCTTTTCGCGTTAATAATTCAAAATTGTTAGCGGATAATGCGGAAAAATTGGAACGCAAAATTTTTAACTTATCTTTATTCAAAAAAGATGCCAATTTGTCAAGACTAGCATTGAGAAATTTGTATGAATCGATGAATCGTAATTTCATGCAAGCTTTCCGATCTTTATCGTCGTCGGTACTATTGACAGTCTTCGTAAATGAAATGTATTTTTCTTTTGTTATTGGAAGCACATCTACGCGTCCTTCATACGCGGTAGCTATTTCTTTTATGATAAAATGTGCGTCATAGCCGGATAGATTATGGAAAACTATAGGAATGACATAAGAGTCTTTGTAGTTTAGATTACAGTTTGAGTGCGCGGGACCCCTGTATCGCCCGGTCAGATGACAATGATCGCGTACGCGTGTATCATCCGGCGCAAACGGTTTTTCGCAAATGTGACATTGCGTGACGCTATGAAATTTTTCCCATTCATCTTGCGTTAATTTTGTCATGTGGACATTATCAGACAAAATACCCTTTACGCGATGCGCTAAATTTTTAAGTTCTTCGGCGAACCATGAAACGCAATCGATACTACGGCGAGAATTATACGCGGATAGTGAGTTGTCGTACGAACATTGCACGTAATACCCAACGCTAAATACCTCGTGATGTTGGGAGTATGACGCATGTTCCGGCGTCTTCTTCAGCACACACTCCAAGTCGGCGTACACCACGAAGGGAAGTCGCTCCTTTCTGTTGTAGTTGTCGAAGTCGAGCCACTTGTCTTTATCGCTTGGTAATCGGATAGCGCAGTCGTTCATTTCTCGACAGTCCGCAATGTGAGCCTCCAATTTTTCGCTCAAATTAAAGAAGTGCAAGCATCTGTGAAAGAAAAAAAAAATTATAATTTTATTTACAATTTTATTTACAATTATTATATAATTTGCAATAAATATACATACCGATCGCAGATATATTTCTTGTGGTCATGTTTGCTCAGTTGCGTGCTGACAAGCCGGGATAGATTTTTTATATACGCGAAATGCCCAACGCTGTCGTCCTCCTCCACATACAGCATATTTACATGTTTTTCTCTCGTCCGATCGGTGAGCTGTATCGGAAGAATAGATAATTCCTTCTTCCTCTCGATGCCGTAGACGTTGATTGAGATGTTATTTGCCAGTTCAAACTTTTTAATTTGGTTTAACGTCATCGGAAACTCAATGTTTTGTAGATTTAACACTGTCGTGTAATGAGGATATGAAAATTCCCGTGTCACATTACTTTCGGCGGGGTACAGAGCGGCCACCACTGACCACGCGAAACATGCATTGTCTTTAGACTGCACGTTCACCACTGCTCTCTTCGTCATAATTTCTCGCGGTAAGTTTAGATAACACCCCGCGCGCATAGGATTGCACTTGTTGACGTTGACCGTAAGATCAAGGATTCGTGACAATGCCCATCCGCTATCACGTTCTTGAAACTCTTCGAGAGACGCCAATGTGGATTCGATGACATGCCGCTCATACCACTCGTGTAAATCGGACGGTGCGAAAGAGTTCATAATTTCGCGTGTTAATGCTTTTGTTGGAGCGCATATCACCTGTCACAAACTCACCGTTGAACACGGTATTTACTTTTGCACAGTTGTGTATTTTTATAACATCTTGCACTTGCTCGAGAACTACACTACTAGCGTCTTCCAAAAATTGTCGCGGTTCGATATAGTCTGCGTTAATCACCGCACCTGTCAGTATCCGATTTTCGAACGCGGTATCGATCTCTCGCCAAACGAGTCTTCCCGTGTTATTATCGCCACTGTAATTACCACCACTGGGTATAAACTGTCTCTGCAATCGAGTCTTTGCACCCTCGAGTCGCGCGATTCTAGCCACCAAAGATTGTCTATTTCCAATCGAGAGTCGCGGACGCTTGTTACGGCTGTTTTCTTCGAGCAAATTGATAAATTCCTCGCAGCGCAGCGCCCATTCAAAATATTCGCCCAAGGTGGTGACTTGGCGGGACCGCTCCAACAAGTCGCGTTCGTTCTGCTCGATGTTTTCCATTATTTCTTTTATTCACTATTATACCACTAACACTTCTAATACAAGAAAGTAACCACTAAACTTTTTTCACCGCTGCATCTATGCGCTTTCAAATCGTACTATGGTTTGATGCGCTCTCATCCTCCTTATATATATTTCACCTAATTCTATCTCCTTTTCTAACATTTGGCGTATCTCAAAAGATAGTTTCCCGAGATATCGGTTTTATGGATAGAGGAGTAAGGACACAAGCTGCCGAACGTTGGCGCCGATACGTTGCATTCTTCCTTAAAAAATATTAAGAAAAATGTTTCGCTATCTGTTTACGACCGATTTTCTGCTAGGGTACAAAGCAGCCGAACGTTGGCGCCGATACGTTGCATTATTCCTTAAAAATATTAAGAAAAAATGTTTCGCTCTCGTTTTTATGGGTGATTTTCCGCGAGGGTACAAGCTGCCGAACGTCAACGCAAATAGGTAGAGGCCTATTAAATCACGTTTAGACATATTCGTCGCAGCGTCGGCCCTAAAATCTTCATTCCTTTCCTAATGATAAAATGTCCATAAAATGAAAAACATAGTTTTAATGAACTCTAGAACGCTCCGTTGACAAGTTCGAGCAGCCGGACATCGGCGCTTCCATAATAAAATTATATTAACGAGGGTATAAAATTGTCAATCATCGGCGCTTCTATACCTTTTTGGGGAAAATGTCTAAGAACCCTCATAAAAAAGTCGTAAAGATACCATCTACAAATATTGCACTCAGAAAACTCCCCCTCCTTTGTCGAAACATCCCCCTCCACCCGCGTGACGTCAGCCCCCGCGCCTACGAGATACCCCCGCCCCGCGTGACGTCATACCCCTCGCCACGGAGAACCCCCGCGCCCCGCACCCCCCTCGGAGCCCCATGGGTTAGAACCGGCATAGTATTACTACTGACGAATAGTATAAAAGCAGCGAATCTTCCAAGAACGCTCTCTATTAATTCCGCCTACGTCGTGGCAGTTACACACTTCTGGATCCTCGCATTAAACATACATTGTGACCATCGGGGCTCAACAACCAGCTACCAGTCAACCTACACCTTCGCCCACACCACTCGAAGGAACCATCGATCCTGAGGATCAACCTATAGCTGCCAACCCGCTCACCAAATAATATACAGCCAACAGTGCGTACTTTCATTCTTCTACGATCACGGAAGTGAATAAATCCCCGGAATCGCGACTAAACTTAATAAGTAGTGGAAATCGCTGCCCGTCGAGCATTGAAACGCGCTCTCCGATTGAAACGGGACGATCAAAAGCCAACGCGAATCCTCAACCGCCTCATAGCACATCAACGTTACACACACACTCATATATAATTGTTTATACATGTCCACAAATTCAAATGTCTAATTCTCCGAATATTATTAAGATTTTATTTTTTTTGAATAATAATTTTTGAATGATAATTATTTACATTACGCGAATTTAAAGTCTTATTTAAACCCCTGCGTTCCTTCATATATCCCCCAGTACTCTGCGTTGATACCACTGCTTTAAAAGGGATTTAATTCCCTTATCGAAAAGGACCGACGAACGGACCCCTGAAATAAGCCAGGTAAAAGCGACTATCCAGTCGTTGATCTGCAAAAGGGCCAGACAGTCCGTTCGACCCGAAATCACTCCGATTTCGGGAAAACGCTGTTACGACCTTCGAGCGTCCTTTCCTTCGTGCAGGCCAGGACGTAACAGCAGTATATGCAATATGTAAAACTTTTTCGTGCAATTCAACATACATATTAAGACATGCTGACTCTGCGTATCATCAAAATAATATTAAAAAGAATACATTATCATCTGATAATAATAGTAAAGATAATGTTGAGATACCAATAAAAAAATCGCGTAAATCAATATTTAAAAAAGAATGGTTAGATATTGAAGAATTTAAACTTTGGTTGCGTGAAGTGCCACATGACGAAAGTTTATTTTTTTGTTTGATTTGCGATAAATCTATCGCTAGTAGTTTATCGCAAATCCATCGTCATGCAGAATCCAAAACACATATAAATATATATAAAAAATATCTAGAAAAAAATCAATCAAATTTAGAAGATTTAAATATGCAAAATAAATCTCTTTTGCCATTTAATGAGCGAAAAAATCCGCGGAAATCAGATATGCAGCATTAATTGCTGATAAAAACATTTCTCGTCAAAATGCAACAGAGATTCTTACATTTTTTCAACAAATAGGAGAAGATCCTGACGTATTGAAAAGCATGAGCATGAGTCGAACGAAATGTAAAAGCATTATTACAAACGTTTTGTGTCCGATTGAGACGGATCGTGTCGTCAATAAAATTCAAAATACAAAGTTATCAGTTTTTATTGACGAAACATCAGACATATCTAATAATAAATGGATGACTTTTTTGTCCGATACGTTGATTCGGAGACATTAGATGTTCGCTCGCAATTAGTCAAATTAATCGATATTGATGCCAAAGATTCAAGCGCAGAAAAGTTGTTTCAGGCATTTAAATGTGAAATGTGGAAACTGCAGATACCATTTCCAAATATTGTTGCCTTATCGTGCGATAACGCATCTGTTATGATAGGGAAATACTTATTGTTCAAAAAAAAGTTGGAAGAACTATGTCCACGTTTACTAACTTTAACATGCCCTTGCCACTCCGCTGCATTAGCAGCGCATACTGCATGTAATAAAATACCTGCGTATTGCAATGAATTTATAAAAAAAATTTCTAATTATTTGAACAGCAGCCCAAAACGTACAGCAATTTTCAGAGAATTTTGTGAATGTTTCCAAAAAACAAATCGCAAAATATTAAAATTATGTGATACACGCTGGCTGTCTCATTATTTATGTGTCGAACGACTTTTTGAATCTTGGGATACAATTAAATATTTTCTTACCGAAATGGTTGTAAGGGAAAAAAAAAATTCTGGAGAATATCTACTGTCTATGATGAACAACGTAGAAAAAAAGGTTATTTTCTTTTTTTAAAATATACTTTAAATTTCTTTAATGCATTTAATGCATTTTTTCAAGCATTAGAAACCAGAATTCATTTATTACAACCAAAATCCAAAAAATTTTTTTTCCAAATCTGCAAAAATTTTTTAAAAGAAGAGCATTTACAACCATTTTCTGAAAATATTGCATTCTCTCTAAAGGAGAATCAAAAAGATCTTAATGAAGTTACTTTGGGTTCAGAATGTGAGGAATATCTTAACGAATTACTACTGGAAGGTCACGTAGACATTGTTAAAATTATTCGAGAAAATTGTTTAACATTTTATGTGACTGCTGCAGAAGAAATTCGTAAAAGATTACCAATAAATGACACATTTTTATCACAATTAATAGTTTTTCAACCATTTGTAAGCTTATTTTATAATAGAGAAACATCATTCAATAACGTTTCTTTCGTCATTAAAACTATTAGCGGTTTTGATGAAGATGCTTTAAAAAAAGAATGGATTGCATTAGCATTAGATTTTACAATGGAAGAAAAACAAAGCCTCACTAAATTAAATTTTGATAATGCTTGGAAAGAAATTTTACAACGTCGAGACACCAATAATAATGCTAAATATCCTAATTTAAAAAATGTTATAAATACTATTAGATCGCTTCCAAATTCTAATGCCGATCCGGAGAGAATGTTTTCTCTTTTAAATAATGTAAAAACAAAAAAACGTAATAAATTTTCGTCGGCTTCTGTTAATGCTATTTGTGTATTTAAATCTGCATTAAAGACGAGGGGAGAAACAGCTATAAACATGCAAGTTAATGAAAAACATTTATTTCTTATGTCGGCGGACAAATTATATGCTACTACTGTAAAAAAAATAAAAAAATATTTTAAAGCTACATGCTGCAGACGCTGATGTTGCCGACATACCTGGTCCCTCGTCTTATTAATAATACATTTTATTTAAAAGACGTCATGCTTATAAGCATGTAAGAAAATTGTGTATATAAATATATAATAAATATATATATATATAAATAAATATATACGTATACAATTATATGCATTGTCTACGCAGGCTAGACCGAACCCTTCGCGTTCTCCATATGACGGTCAGTCCTCTGTATGACGGCCAGGCATGAAAAACGCGGACGTCGTAAATTTCCCTTAGTAGTTGGCGTTCTCTCTTTTCTTTTTTTTTTTTGATACGAGTTCATATGTTAAAAGACAATAGAACAAAATGTAGCTACAACGACAAATCTGGAAATAATAAAAGTCAAAAAAAGGTCTTAAAATATAGATCCTCCGATTCTACATATATTAATTTTATTAATATTATTTTATAATATTAAATATATTTTTTATATTTTATATTTTCCTTTTGCATATTGGGTCGCATCGCCTACTCGCTATCGCCAGTATTCCGAATTCGCTCTATTCTATCAAAAGAAAATAAAGGACAAAAGATATACCTGTCCTCTTCTACATATGTTCGAAGGACAAGGATTCTCATCTTTTCGGTGCGCTCTGCGCTGCCGACCTACCCCCTCCACTGCAAGATGGCTGTCGCGAAGTGGCTGTCGCGCGTGAAATCTTGCATCACTGCGTTAAGGCACTAGGCGGAGTTAGGCACCATGGCCGTCGCTGGCGCGCTTTTCAAACAGCGCTTAAGGGACTTAGAATTATAATATTTGTATGAGAAACATAAGAAAATGAAAAATAGCGGTCGGACGTGACACCCTTTCCGCGAGTGTATGCGCGTTTCGTCTCTTTGTTGATAAATTGAATGATCGTTCTCTATTGTTATTGATGTCCTCAACGTCGATGGTAATGATTCAAAGCTAAAAGTACCATTATCACGAAGAGGTTGCATATGACACAAATGATTATTATCCATTTGAGTGCAGCAAAATTTGCAAAAAGAAACGCCGCATTTGTGTTCATCTGACTTCACGATGAGACCGTAGGTTTCGTAAAATTGTACGACACTACAAATATTAGTGCGTAATTTATCATTGTACGATTTTACCGTCACAATGACGTTCAAAGCACTCCGTGACTCCGTGAAAAATATAATTACACGCAACGCATTTAATTATTTCTGCATCGCGGACTGATTACACGGCACAGCGAAACAACGCGTACACTTACTTGAGCATGGGTGACTATTTTGATAGTCTTTAGAACACGGTTCGCAATAACTACGATATCTCGAGGCAGCTTTTAAATTCAAAATCAGGTTATAATGACGCGAACCCTCATAATACATTATATTTATAAGTTTTGTTTTATTAGTGGTTTGCCGCCGCGAGTGAAAGTATTAAAATCGTAAACGACAATCGCGATATTCTCGTAAGATAAATGACACTGTAAGAGGTCGATTTCACGAATTCCACAACCCTTATCAGGTATCGCGACACCGGCATTTCTTGTTAACTATAACTAAGCTAACTCGCGTTGTAACGCAGAGTGCTGGTAAGTTAACGGAAATCCACTTTTCATGCAACTTCCCCGCAAGTTACCGCGTTCACAATAAATTCTCGCTGTTACGAGAGAGCGTGATAAACATAAATTATCATTATTACGAATTACTAAAATCGAGCGCTTCGCAACGTCTTTGGATGTTAATTCAATACCATCGCTAACTATAGCTACAGCAACGTTAAAAACGCGTATATTAAAATGCTGTGCGATACCAATATTCTTCCGACATTCTGCGCTAGCAAATTCCCCCACGAGATGCCAAATATCGTTAAGTCGCGAACCAGACGAAACGATAAACTAGTCGGCCAATGCGATAAATCCGATGAATGAAAAGCTAATCCAACATAATTTCTCGGTTCGCACAATTGCACAGCATATTCACAAATTTTGCGGAATGCATTTTCTAATGCATGATAAAAATCCGCACTTACAAGTAGGACTATTAATTTTGTTCGAAGTTTGATAACTTCGAAGCTTCGAAGGTTCGAATGATTTCAAAGGAACGAAGGAATCTTCGAAGGTACGAATTTTCGAAGGATCGAAGCTTCGAAACTTCGAAGGAACGAAGGAATCTTCGAAGGTTGGAAGGTTCGAAGTTTCCAAAAATGTGTTAAATTGTAAACTATCACATTTATGCCCTATTTTTTTAGTTATAGCCATGTACACTTTGGTTTTCTCAAATTTTCGTTAAACAATGGCTAAAATAGTTGAAAATTTTTATTTTAAATAATTGGTGTCCCCGTAAATAAAAAGATTTCAAAATTATTTATTTTTATTTACTATGTAGGTTTAGAAAATGATAAAAACTTTCGAACCAAAACAATTATCATTTAATAACAAAATCGAAGACAAAGTTAACGATGTACGAGTATATTACATTTCGTATATACGTATGCAAAACATTAATAATACAAATATTTATTCTGAAAAATGTAAATATATTATTGTAAATATTTTCTATTTTGAAAAACAAATACATACATGCTTAGCAACGTTAGACAATGCTGAAAATCTGGTCGACAGATTATACAATGTCCCTCTCGTTGGTCGCCATCTTGTCGTGGTGAGAGGGCTCACCCAGTACACAGTCGTACTGGGTGCTAAGAGCGACCAGTACCAAGATTTTTCTTGGTACAAGGCCTTTCCTTGTTTGGAAAGGCGGCATGCGTGCGTGTGTGGATGTATGAATGAGGGCAGGACGGGCTCTTTAGGGTTGGTACCCAACCGTCCTATGGGTGGGATCCCCAGAGAAAAAAGCCAATTCTTTCTTTACAAACATAGCGGACACACAGAAAGAGAAGAAGGTTACCGTCACAGCGGGGTCGGATACCGCAGTGGCCGGTGAGAGGAGTTGTATTCCCGGCAACTCCCTCATCGTCATCCAGCGTCGGGCCTCCACGGGAGTTGGGAGCGAGCTCCCGTGGTGAAATGGCGATCTGCTTCACCAAGGATGGGCCTAAAGCCGTTCAGTTGCGGTGTTGTAACCGTAAACACTATGACCCAACCACGACCTAAAAACCCACAAAAAAGAACGCAGAATCAGCATTTGACAAGATATAGCGCGCGCCTC
Organism: Prenolepis imparis; assembly: GCF_030444845.1. Classification (NCBI taxonomy): domain Eukaryota; kingdom Metazoa; phylum Arthropoda; class Insecta; order Hymenoptera; family Formicidae; genus Prenolepis; species Prenolepis imparis. The sequence continues at coordinate 86,834 of NW_028141206.1, read as the reverse complement.
GAAATCAAAAACGCAACCGATTGCATACACGCGTTAAGACATCGCGACACATTCGACATCGTAAAACGCAGACGATGCAAAACCGATTGCATACAGGCGACACATTAACCGAAAAACAAAACCTACTTTCGGATAATATAAGCGCGCCTGATTAACTCCTCGGGGCCGTATTCCGAACCGAGGACGACAAGTAATTACATCTAATCTATTGTGAGGACGCGCTGCGATTCGACATACCAAAGAATTGTACACGTGAGTTGGAATAAACTCTTCTCTTGTGACCAAAGTTCTTTTCACCACCCTCGACACTCGGAGTCCTAACTCCTAAGACGAACGGACCCCTCAAAGTATCCTACAAATCCCGTTGTACCCTGAGAGGCACAACAAAATGGTGGCAGCGGTGGGATGCTGATACTGAGCAATAAAGGATATCTGACAATACAAGATTCCTGACAACAAGAGAGATCTGCCAAGTAAGGATCTGCCAACATCGTCAGTGCTCGAGGACCTCAAAAAAGGAATACCGAGAGAAGCTGCAGCGGACCAGAACAGGACCACCCAACCACGAAACAGCACAAGGAACCAACCAACAGCCGACCGTGCGAAAACGACGAGCGAGCGAAAGAAAATGCGTATCATCGTTATACTGTAAGTCAGCATATTGTATAATAATATTGCCTGAATGTCGGCACCGGCAAAAAAGAAGGTCACGTTTCAACGACCACGTTTTTTAAGCGCACCCGCGAAATTAGCAAATAGATTCGGCTTCGTAACGCCCGTGCAAGTGGTAGAAGAAGCGATATTCGCGATAGCGTCCGAAAGAATCTCGAATCCGAATACCCAGGCGTAAATCCGCGCGAACCGGAAGCTCGCGAACCCGAAACCCAAGGCGGAACGGACAACCAATCCTCGCCGCATAATAATAATAACGCAGGACCGAGCAATATCGATCGAACATGATCGCGTTTCGGTAAGACGAAACTATTCCCCCGTGTCGTACGATAGTAATATTTTTGAGATACCTGACGGAAACACTATGACACACTCCTCGGTCCCGTCCGACGACATAGATAGAGAAATGCGAGCGTATGCGAACGCAGACTAGGCATGGCGCCGCCGCCCATTACGAGGATGCGGGACGTCCTAGCGAAGATCCGAGCAACGCGGTATTAGTCGAGGTTTTGCAGAGCTTCCGGGAAATGCAAGAGGAAATGAGACACCTCCGCGACCAGATGAGGGACCTACGTACAAACCGGGAAGACTTAAATAGAACGCGAATAATACACGAAAACCCCTATGCCGACCTCTCCTATGGACGAATCGTGAGCGATGTGCGCAGGCAAACCGCACATCTGCATGGTTTCTTACGACTGAAAGAAGCGCGAGACATGATACCTGAGTTCGACGGAACCTCCCAAGCCAGACTTAAAGAATTTCTAAGCGCCAGCTCCTACGCTATAAAAAATATTAACCCAGTAGACGAGAAGACGCTACTAGAAGCGCTACTCTGCACCAAGCTAAAGGGGAAGGCTATGCTCGACTTTGAAACACGCGACATAAACAACTTCGCCCAACTTAAACGGGAACTGGAAATCTGCTATCTAAGCAAGAGGAGCACTACCCATCTTCAGGTGGAATTCAATACCCTGAAGCAAAAACCCGGCGAAAGCGCCCGGGAATACGGAACACGCGTCGATAATTTAGCCATGGAACTGTACGAATCCATGATCGAAGGGCAGGCTTTCGGCAGCGAGCGCAAGCGCATTATACTCGATACGCTGCAACAACAAGCCCTGCAGAACTTCCAGATAGGCCTCCAGGAAAACATCCAGCTGATGGTACAAGCACAGCATCACACGACGCTACAAGACGCCATCGCACAAGCCAGCGCGGAAGAGAAAGTGAAGGGCCCGACAGAGCAGACACTGCGACCCCGGACCGACCAGACCGCTTCACACACAGGACACATCAATAAAACTATACAGTGTCACAAATGCGGGAAGACCGGACACCTCGGACGAGACTGCCGCACGAGCAGATACGCCAACAGATTCTCCTTGCCAAAACCACAAGGGAAAATCAACGCTGTTGAGAAACATTGCACCTACTGCAAAAAATCAGGTCACGGTCGTAACGAATGTTGGAGTCTGCACGGACGCCCGGGAAATACGCACACAAGGACAAACGGAAATAAGAGCGCCCAAGGCCATTCTAACACTAGTGGACAGCGAAAGAAACATACAACACCGGAGGATGAAGAAGACGAGGAAAACACGAAACGGCCGAGACCCGCGGCCGAGTATCAAATATCGCAAGTAACCACACAACTACCCACTACGACAGGTCTAGATCTAGTGACTCTGCCCATACAAGAGGCAAAGAAGGGAAGGTTAAATTTACTCTTCGACACCGGCGCAACAGTGACCTTAATTAAATTAAGAAATCTAAAAGGGGAAGCCATGATCTACGAAGAGAAAATGGCATTGACCGGAGTAATGGGACACCAGATCCAGACTATAGGAAAAATCAAGGCCACAATAACCTTGAAGGACCGAAAAATACGGCATCCTATCTACATCGTGAAGGACGATTTCCCCATCGACTACGAAGGAATCTTGGGAGTAGATTTCTTGCAAAAGCACAAGATAACGTGTGATTACGACAAAAAACAGCTACAACTAGCAGAGACAATATTAAAATTACGCTCGTACCGCGCGCTAATGCTGAAGCCGCGAAGCGAAACAATCATCCGAGCCACCACCGACTCGAATAAGGTAGGCGTGGTACGCGCCGAAGAAATGCTGCCCGGAGTATTTATCGGACACTGTCTCGTAGAACCAGAAGAATTTTCATGCCCGGTTAGCGTTATAAATACAACCGAAAAATACATTAAAATGTCAACTCCATGGGTAAACATCGAGGAAATTACGAACACGGTGGCTCGAAGAGAGAATGTCCCGCCTCTCCAGGAAGCGCCTACACTCTCCCGCAGAGAGCAAATAAAAAATTTACTCCGACTACAACATCTCAATCAAGAAGAAGAAAAAACATTGCTTCAAATCTGTGAGGAATTCGGTGACGTGTTTTACCTTAAAGGAGACGCGCTGACTTGCACTCCGACTACGTCACACGAAATCGCGCTCCGAGCTGACAGTGCACCTGTAAATGTATGCCCATACCGATTGCCGGAGAAACACAAAAAAGAAATAAATAAACAAATAGAGGGCATGTTGAAGGACAAGCTAATCCGACCTAGTAACAGCCAATGGAATGCGCCTTTACTTGTGGTCCCCAAAAAAGCGGATGCGGAAGGAAACCGAAAATTACGTATAGTTGTAGATTTCCGGAAACTTAATAATTTAACCATAGGCGATTCTTTTCCAATATCGAACATAACGGATATACTAGACCAACTGGGAAATGTAAAGTACTTCACCACCTTGGATCTAGCGTCGGGCTACCATCAGATACCCATGGCCGAGCCCGATAAATGCAAGACTGCATTTTCCACACCGTATGGACATTACGAGTTCAATCGAATGCCATTCGGGTTAACGAACGCACCAGCTACATTCCAACGGTTAATGAACTCCGTGCTGACGGGACTACAAGGGATCAAATGTCTCGTATACCAAATGATTCTGTAATCAATGTACTATTAAAATGTATAATCGATGAATTTTTGGCTCGTCTTAAAATATTAGAAATCGATACTTTTTTACCGCTGACTCCATTCGACGCAACTTTATTTTATGTATATCAAGTTAAAAAATTTGTACGCTGATGTCTGCATGCTATCAAAAGATTCTGTAATCAATGTACTATTAAAATGTATAATCGATGAATTTTTGGCTCGTCTTTAAATATTTGAAATCGATACTTTTTTACCGCTGACCCCATTCGACGCATCCTTAATTTATGTATAGCAAATGAAAAAGTTTGTACGCTGTTGTCTGCTTGGTACCAAAAGATTCTGTAATCAATGTACTATTAAAATGTATAATGGATGAATTTTTGGCTCGTCTTTAAATATTAGAAATCGATACTTTTTTACCGCTGACCCCATGCGACGCAACCTTATTTTATGTATATCAAGTTAAAAAATTTGTACGCTGGTGTCTGTTTGGTACCAAATGGTTCTGTAATCAATGTACTATTAAAATGTATAATCGATGAATTTTTGGCTCGTCTTAAAATATTAGAAATCCATACTTTTTTACCGCTGACCCTATGCGACGCAACCTTATTTTATGTATATCAAGTTAAAAAATTTGTACGCTGGTGTCTGTTTGGTACCAAATGATTCTGTAACCAATGTACTATTAAAATGTATAATCGATGAATTTTTGGCTCGTCTTTAAATATTTGAAATCGATACTTTTTTTACCGCTGACCCTATGCGACGCATCCTTAATTTATGTATAGCAAATGAAAAAGTTTGTACGCTGTTGTCTGCTTGGTACCAAAAGATTCTGTAATCAATGTACTATTAAAATGTATAATCGATGAATTTTTGGCTCGTCTTAAAATATTAGAAATCGATACTTTTTTACCGCTGACCCTATGCGACGCAACCTTATTTTATGTATATCAAGTTAAAAAATTTGTATGCTGGTGTCTGCATGGTATCAAAAGATTCTGTAATCAATGTACTATTAAAATGTATAATCGATGAATTTTTGGCTCGTCTTAAAATATTAGAAATCGATTACCGCTGACCCCATTCGACGCAACTTTATTTTATGTATATCAAGTTAAATAATTTGTACGCTGGTGTCTGTTTGGTACCAAATGATTGTGTAATCAATGTACTATTAAAATGTATAATCGATGAATTTTTGGCTCGTCTTAAAATATTAGAAATCGATACTTTTTTACCGCTGACCCTATGCGACGCATCCTTAATTTATGTATATCAAGTTAAAAAATTTGTACGCTGGTGTCTGCATGGTACCAAATGGTTCTGTAATCAATGTACTATTAAAATGTATAATCGATGAATTTTTGGCTCGTCTTAAAATATTAGAAATCGATACTTTTTTACCGCTGACCCTACTCGACGCAACTTTATTTTTTGTATATCAAGTTAAAAAATTTGTACGCTGATGTCTGCATGGTATCAAAAGATTCTGTAATCAATGTACTATTAAAATGTATAATCGATGAATTTTTGGCTCGTCTTAAAATATTAGAAATCGATACTTTTTTACCGCTGACCCTATGCGACGCAACCTTATTTTATGTATATCAAGTTAAAAAATTTGTACGCTGGTGTCTGCTTGGTACCAAAAGATTCTGTAATCAATGTACTATTAAAATGTATAATCGATGAATTTTTGGCTCGTCTTAAAATATTAGAAATCGATTACCGCTGACCCCATTCGACGCAACTTTATTTTATGTATATCAAGTTAAATAATTTGTACGCTGGTGTCTGTTTGGTACCAAATGATTGTGTAATCAATGTACTATTAAAATGTATAATCGATGAATTTTTGGCTCGTCTTAAAATATTAGAAATCGATACTTTTTTACCGCTGACCCTATGCGACGCAACCTTATTTTATGTATATTGTTCGATAACAATAAAATGTAATTTTTGTACGTACCGAACGTAACTTCTTAACTCTTATTCCAAGATTAATATTAATTCTTTCTATATTCTTGCTATGTATAATCCTTCCTTGTTTTACGACGTTATTTCATATTATGTACAGGACTGAATGTAGTACAGGTTATATAGGAGTTGTCTTCATCTTAGAAACAGGAACCAGAATATTTATAGGATTCAAAACAGGAACCAGGAAATATATATATATATATATATCTGTAAAGAATTCCTGCGTCTCTAAAGAAATTAGGAAATATAATTAAAATATGAATTAAATGATATCACCGTAAGGCAAGATAAAAATGATTATGGATAATATCACCGTAAGGCAAAATATGAATAAGAGTTTTATAGTTTTCAGTTATCACCTTTTAAGGCAGAGAAAATATTAATCAGCTTTGATAAGATTAGATTGATAAAAATATAAATCACCATAAGGCAAAGATAGAATTAATTTGATAAAGATATAAATCACCATAAGGCAAAGATATATTAATCACCATAAGGCAAAGATAGAATTTGTTTGATAAAGATATAAATCACCATAAGGCAAAGATATATTAATCACCATAAGGCAAAGATAGAATTTGTTTGATAAAGATATAAATCACCATAAGGCAAAGATATATTAATCACCATAAGGCAAAGATAGAATTTGGATGATCACCTTATGGCTAGCCTCAAATAATTGGCTTGATGGAAGGTATCGACTATCATGATATGTACTTACATGATGTCCCCAATTGGACAAAGTCGACCTTCCTAACCAGATATATGTAATTAACCAAATATATTTCGATGTATCTCTGATGATCTTGATATTTCCGTACGATGCGCATCGTGTCGATTCAAACATAAAACGAACCACGATAAACAGCTGCATAGCAACCAGATCTTTTTCTTTTCTCACGGCACTCTATGAAAGAATCGAATAGACTTTCCTATACATTTTCTCCGCCCGCATTCAACAATAGATTTGTTGAATGAATTTCAGGATCAGTTGGGATAATACATAATTTTGTTATAGGTCTCTTGTAAATAGAGTTTGCAGTTTTCACTGTAACAACTCTGGTTAAACCGTCTGGTCCTGGATGTAAATGTATGACTCTTGCGAGGGGCCACTTTCCTGGCGGGTAACGCTCATCCGTAATTAATACTAAGGATCCATCTTTTATTTCATTCGAAGGGTGATACCATTTAGAAATGGCTTGATACCTTTGTAAACACTCTATAGACCATCTTGACCAAAAGTGATCTACTTTCTGTTTAAGTAATTGCCAGCGTGAAAGCAAAGATGTCTTTTCAGTTAATAGACTCGGTTCCGGTAATGTAGTTGGTGCTTCTCCAATAAGAAAATGTCCTGGAGTCAGGGGTGAATAGTCAGATGCATCATCTGATAAAGGACATAATGGCCTTGAATTTAACACTGCTTCTATTTGTACAGTTATCGTTGTCATTTCTTCATACGTTAATATAGTATCCTTTAAAATTCGTTGTAAATGAAATTTAATAGATTTTACAGCTGCTTCCCACTTTCCTCCAAAATGAGGGGTTGATGGAGGATTGAATTTCCATTCAGTGTTATCTTTAGCGAGAAGATAGGCAAGGTCACGTAATTCATTAGAAGATGACTTGAAAAAACGTCTTAAAGTTGCATCAGCTCCAACAAAGTTTGTTCCACAATCACTTTGTAGCGTAGCACATATACCTCTTCTACCAGTAAACCGTTTATAGGCAGCTATAAATGCATCAGTGGTATAATCCGTAACTACTTCTATATGTATTGCTGATGTTGTGAGACAAACAAATATAGCTAAATAGCCTTTATAAGTTTTTGCCGCTCGCCCTCTCCAAGTCTTCATTATCACGGGACCAGCATAATCTAAACCTGTGTTATAAAAAGGTCTTGCTGGAGTCACACGTGATGATGGTAATTGACCCATGAGCTGTTTCGCTCGAATTCCGCGATACCGTGCACACCTTCCACATCTTAGGATGTAAGAACGTACAGGTGCTCTTCCACCGATAATCCAATATGAACTTCGTAAAAAACCGAGAGTAACTTGAGTACCTCCATGTAGCGTCCTTTTGTGAGCATCATCAATAATCAAAGTACTTAACGAAGATCTTCTTGGTATAATAAGTGGATGTTTTGTGTCAGACTCTATCTGTGCATTATGGAGACGACCTCCAACACGAAGTAATCCTTCATGGTCTATAAAAGGTGTAAGGCGAATCAAAGGGTTGGATTTAGGCAAATGTTCTCTATTAGAAATTATACGAATCTCGTTCGAAAACCATGCTTGTTGTACAATTCGTACCCAAAAATTACGACTCTTCTCGATTTCCATGGGTGTTATGGGATGTTTAATCAGTGTTGATTGTGATTCTCTACGGAGACAACGAATAAATCTGCGACAAATAGAAGTAATTCGTAATAATTTCATGAGTGAAGAGTACTTATCCAACAATTCCCAGTATAAAGGTTGATGGGTGACAGCAATCATGACTTGTCTGGATCGTTCTTCCAAACCAGTTTCCGGTAACTCTTTACACTTGAAAGAAGGCCAAGATGATGGAGACTCAGAAAGCCAATTTGGTCCTTTCCACCATAGATCAAATTTAATTAATTGATCTGGCCTTAAACCACGAGATGCACAATCCGCAGGATTTTCTTTCCCAGGAACAAAATGCCAAGATCCATAAGGTAATAATTCTTGTATAGTAGATACACGATTACGAACAAAATCTTTCCATTTGGTTGGATGAGCCGAAATCCAAGAAAGAGTTACAGATGAATCAGACCAACAAAACACCGATACGTCAGAAAGTGCTAGTGCTTTTAAAGTATGTACAGTTAATCGCGCTAATAACAAAGCCGCAACAAGTTCAAGACGTGGAATCGTAAGCCGTTTAATTGGTGCAACCTTTGTCTTGGAACAAATCAGTTGAGTAGATATTTTACCATCGTTACTGGAAATTCTTATATAAATCACAGCTGCCATGGCTAATTCTGATGCATCTGAAAATCCATGAATTTCAACAGAAGTACTGGAATGAACATAACCAAACCATCTAGGAATTGCTAATTGATCTAGATGCTGAAGTTGTTTTCTAAAATTCTCCCAACGATATTGCATGTCTTGAGAAAGAGGTTCATCCCATTCAATCTTTCTTAACCAGAGTTCTTGAAGAAAGATTTTGGCTGTTATGAGAATAGGTGCGATAAGTCCTAATGGATCATATAATTTTGCGATTTCAGAAGAAATTATTCTTTTAGTATATTTTGTAGTAGATGTTGGTAAAGCTGAAAAATGAAACGTGTCCGAGTCGGGTCTCCAAATAAGACCTAATATCTTGCAAAGTGTAGATTCAATTTCCACAGCAGATGACGATTCTTCACATTCTTCACCCGACATCGACATTGGCAGAATCTCTCTACAATTACTACTCCATTTTTGTAAAGGAAAACCACCTGCTGCACATAATTGAATAAGTTGATTGACAATCTCTTTAACTTCCGAAATTGAATCCGCTCCTCCAAAGATATCATCAACATATCTTCCCTTTGTCAAAGGAATAACAGCCTTAGGAAAATGATGACCTTCGTCGGTTACTAATTGTTGTAATGCTCGTAATGCAAGAAACGGAGCACAGACAAGTCCATAAGTTACAGTTGTGAGTCTAAAAGCTACCAGTTGATTTTCAGAACCTCGCCACAATATCCTTTGTAAATCCCAATCGTCAGGATTAAGAGCAATTTGTCGAAACATTTTAACTATATCTGTAGAAAAAAGAAATCGATGTGTACGAATCCATATAAGAATATCTGAAATATCTGTCTGAAGTTTTGCGCCTGCGTGAAGCAGATCATTAAGAGAATAACCACTGTTTGTACGGCTAGACCCATTAAAAACAACTCTTAATTTTGTGGTACGACTGCTTTCTCGAAGAACTCCATGGTGTGGTAAATAGTGCATAGGAGAATTATTATTTCCGGAAATATCAGCTAACATCATATGACCCAATGTTTTGTATTCTTCTATGAAATCAACATAGAGTTCTTGAAACTTGGGATTTAAAGTAAATCGTTGAAATAATCTATTGAGACAACATAGTGCCTTTTGTTTTGAATCACCCAGAAGTGAAGGATTTGATTTTAGAGGAAGACGTACAACATATCTTCCAGTAGCATCTCTTGTATGAGTAGACAAAAAATGTCGTTCACACTCTTCTTCTTCCTCACTTAATTTAGATTCCGTTGTAGTAGGTAGTTCCTCTTGATTCCAAAATCTAGCAATAAGATCTTGTAAATCATGATCCAAAGTACAATGATACGTTCTTGCTGAATTAGATAAATCATTTTCTGATATTGGTCCTGAAAGAACCCATCCGAAAATAGTTTGCTGAGCAATAGGCGTTGACAAATCCCCTCGTATTAATCCTGGCAGAATTACCGAGCCATAATTATCTGAACCTAAAATGATATGAATATGACCAGAACAAAAAAAATCAGGATCTGCAAGTTGAAGTCCAGCAATATGAGACCAAGTATGACAAGACGCGTTAAAAGGCGGTAATTTAGTTGTTAGACGAGGTAACACGTAGGCTTCGATTGTACAATTATAAGTTGGATCATAGATGGACTGTAATTTTATTGTAACACTTCCTTTAGTGTGACCGGAATATGTACCACCGACTCCAAGAAGTGGTATTGAAGCTGAACTGCGTTTTAGTTGTGCATGATTTACTAAATTTTCTGAAATAAAAGATAATTCTGATCCTTGATCTATTAATAAACGTACTGCAAAATTTACATCTTTATTTTTATGTAATATGGCTCTACTCGTAGCTAATAACGTAAATTTTGGTAAAGAATTTGCTTGTCCAGATTGATGAGCACATAATTTGTTTTGTCATTCTATTGAAGGTTGTGACTGAGGATTTTCTTTAGATTGAGTAGATTGAGCATTATCTATCTTAGATGATTTTTCACCAAAATGTTTTGATGAAGACACGTTGATGTCATGAATTGAAGTATGATGCTTCTTTCCACATTTGAGACATCTTTTTAAAGAATTACATTTGCTTGCTACATGTGGGCCAAGACAATTAAAACATCGTCGATGCTTCATAATAATATCCCTTCGTTGTTGCTGAGTTTTCGAATGATATTGATCGCACTTTGCTAAAAAATGTGAAGATCCACATAGCGGGCAAATGAAAGAATTAGTAAAAGAATTTTGATTAGATGATGTAGCTACATGAGCAGCTATTTTTGTACGAGACTTTCCAAAAGAGGAATGATCCTTATCCTTATGTAATCCAGAAGAAAAAGTATTATTATGTAAATTAAGATTCTCTAAAGCTCGTGTCCTCCCAATAAGAAATTCTTCAAATTGTAAGTAAGTCGGATATGAAGAGGTTGAACCAAGTTTAACCTCCCATGCTTCTCGAGTTTCAGGATCAAGTATTCTTACGAGCTGATGTAATAATAATGGATCCCAATGATCTACTTCACAGTTCAAAGCACGTAAAGCACCAATAACTTCTGATATGGTTGTCAAAAGAGTTCTGAGACCTTGAGCGCATTTTGTTTTAAGCGGCTTTAAATTTGTAATTCTATCCAATTGAGTAGTAATCAAAAATCGTTTATTCTCATATCTTGAAACTAATATATCCCATGCAACAGTAAAATTTTCATCAGAAATAGGCAAATTATACATTAACCGAGCCGCTTCACCAGTTACACATGTCTTCAAATAATGCATCTTCTCAACGTTTGATAAATCTTCATTATCGTGAATTAAAGAAACAAATAAATCATGGAATGATCTCCATGATTGATAATCTCCTGAAAAGCTTGGTAATTTAATACGAGGCAATGCACTACGAGGTAATTGTGAGGTAGATGATGCTACATGTTCCGAATGAGTAGGTCGAGATTGCCGATCTACCGTTTCTAAATCATCTCGATATGTAAGTAATTTAGCACGAGAATATACATAAAACGCTTGACAACGTTCATACACGTGTTCTTTAATATATGATTGATCATTATTCTCAGAAAGTATCTCAAGATATAAATTTTCATGTTCTACTTGAAATTTAGACCAATTCTGATCAAGTAAATCCAAACGTGTATTAATTAATTGACGATTTAAACGTGAAATTTCTACGATATCAAAATCCGCTGCATCTTGTATTAGATTAAATCGACTTTTTTGTAAAGCGATCTTTGCTTCTATATTAGACATCTTGAAAAGCTTGGTATCCGGCTCGAAGGACCAAAAAATGTTCGATAACAATAAAATGTAATTTTTGTACGTACCGAACGTAACTTCTTAACTCTTATTCCAAGATTAATATTAATTCTTTCTATATTCTTGCTATGTATAATCCTTCCTTGTTTTACGACGTTATTTCATATTATGTACAGGACTGAATGTAGTACAGGTTATATAGGAGTTGTCTTCATCTTAGAAACAGGAACCAGAATATTTATAGGATTCAAAACAGGAACCAGGAAATATATATATATATATATCTGTAAAGAATTCCTGCGTCTCTAAAGAAATTAGGAAATATAATTAAAATATGAATTAAATGATATCACCGTAAGGCAAGATAAAAATGATTATGGATAATATCACCGTAAGGCAAAATATGAATAAGAGTTTTATAGTTTTCAGTTATCACCTTTTAAGGCAGAGAAAATATTAATCAGCTTTGATAAGATTAGATTGATAAAAATATAAATCACCATAAGGCAAAGATAGAATTAATTTGATAAAGATATAAATCACCATAAGGCAAAGATATATTAATCACCATAAGGCAAAGATAGAATTTGTTTGATAAAGATATAAATCACCATAAGGCAAAGATATATTAATCACCATAAGGCAAAGATAGAATTTGTTTGATAAAGATATAAATCACCATAAGGCAAAGATATATTAATCACCATAAGGCAAAGATAGAATTTGGATGATCACCTTATGGCTAGCCTCAAATAATTGGCTTGATGGAAGGTATCGACTATCATGATATGTACTTACATGATGTCCCCAATTGGACAAAGTCGACCTTCCTAACCAGATATATGTAATTAACCAAATATATTTCGATGTATCTCTGATGATCTTGATATTTCCGTACGATGCGCATCGTGTCGATTCAAACATAAAACGAACCACGATAAACAGCTGCATAGCAACCAGATCTTTTTCTTTTCTCACGGCACTCTATGAAAGAATCGAATAGACTTTCCTATACATATATCAAGTTAAAAAATTTGTACGCTGGTGTCTGCATGGTATCAAAAGATTCTGTAATCAATGTACTATTAAAATGTATAATCGATGAATTTTTGGCTCGTCTTTAAATATTTGAAATCGATACTTTTTTACCGCTGACCCCATTCGACGCATCCTTAATTTATGTATAGCAAATGAAAAAGTTTGTACGCTGTTGTCTGCTTGGTACCAAAAGATTCTGTAATCAATGTACTATTAAAATGTATAATGGATGAATTTTTGGCTCGTCTTTAAATATTAGAAATCGATACTTTTTTACCGCTGACCCCATGCGACGCAACCTTATTTTATGTATATCAAGTTAAAAAATTTGTACGCTGGTGTCTGTTTGGTACCAAATGGTTCTGTAATCAATGTACTATTAAAATGTATAATCGATGAATTTTTGGCTCGTCTTAAAATATTAGAAATCCATACTTTTTTACCGCTGACCCTATGCGACGCAACCTTATTTTATGTATATCAAGTTAAAAAATTTGTACGCTGGTGTCTGTTTGGTACCAAATGATTCTGTAACCAATGTACTATTAAAATGTATAATCGATGAATTTTTGGCTCGTCTTTAAATATTTGAAATCGATACTTTTTTTACCGCTGACCCTATGCGACGCATCCTTAATTTATGTATAGCAAATGAAAAAGTTTGTACGCTGTTGTCTGTTTGGTACCAAAAGATTCTGTAATCAATGTACTATTAAAATGTATAATCGATGAATTTTTGGCTCGTCTTAAAATATTAGAAATCGATACTTTTTTACCGCTGACCCTATGCGACGCAACCTTATTTTATGTATATCAAGTTAAAAAATTTGTACGCTGGTGTCTGCATGGTATCAAAAGATTCTGTAATCAATGTACTATTAAAATGTATAATCGATGAATTTTTGGCTCGTCTTAAAATATTAGAAATCGATTACCGCTGACCCCATTCGACGCAACTTTATTTTATGTATATCAAGTTAAATAATTTGTACGCTGGTGTCTGTTTGGTACCAAATGATTGTGTAATCAATGTACTATTAAAATGTATAATCGATGAATTTTTGGCTCGTCTTAAAATATTAGAAATCGATACTTTTTTACCGCTGACCCTATGCGACGCATCCTTAATTTATGTATATCAAGTTAAAAAATTTGTACGCTGGTGTCTGCATAGTACCAAATGGTTCTGTAATCAATGTACTATTAAAATGTATAATCGATGAATTTTTGGCTCGTCTTAAAATATTAGAAATCGATACTTTTTTACCGCTGACCCTACTCGACGCAACTTTATTTTTTGTATATCAAGTTAAAAAATTTGTACGCTGATGTCTGCATGGTATCAAAAGATTCTGTAATCAATGTACTATTAAAATGTATAATCGATGAATTTTTGGCTCGTCTTAAAATATTAGAAATCGATACTTTTTTACCGCTGACCCTATGCGACGCAACCTTATTTTATGTATATCAAGTTAAAAAATTTGTACGCTGGTGTCTGCTTGGTACCAAAAGATTCTGTAATCAATGTACTATTAAAATGTATAATCGATGAATTTTTGGCTCGTCTTAAAATATTAGAAATCGATTACCGCTGACCCCATTCGACGCAACTTTATTTTATGTATATCAAGTTAAATAATTTGTACGCTGGTGTCTGTTTGGTACCAAATGATTGTGTAATCAATGTACTATTAAAATGTATAATCGATGAATTTTTGGCTCGTCTTAAAATATTAGAAATCGATACTTTTTTACCGCTGACCCTATGCGACGCATCCTTAATTTATGTATATCAAGTTAAAAAATTTGTACGCTGGTGTCTGCATGGTACCAAATGGTTCTGTAATCAATGTACTATTAAAATGTATAATCGATGAATTTTTGGCTCGTCTTAAAATATTAGAAATCGATACTTTTTTACCGCTGACCCTACTCGACGCAACTTTATTTTTTGTATATCAAGTTAAAAAATTTGTACGCTGATGTCTGCATGGTATCAAAAGATTCTGTAATCAATGTACTATTAAAATGTATAATCGATGAATTTTTGGCTCGTCTTAAAATATTAGAAATCGATACTTTTTTACCGCTGACCCTATGCGACGCAACCTTATTTTATGTATATCAAGTTAAAAAATTTGTACGCTGGTGTCTGCTTGGTACCAAAAGATTCTGTAATCAATGTACTATTAAAATGTATAATGGATGAATTTTTGGCTCGTCTTTAAATATTAGAAATCGATACTTTTTTACCGCTGACCCCATGCGACGCAACCCCATATTATATATATCAAGTTAAAAAATTTGTACGCTGGTATCTGTTTGGTACCAAATGGTTCTGTAATCAATGTACTATTAAAATGTATAATCGATGAATTTTTGGCCCGTCTTAAAATATTAGAAATCGATACTTTTTTACCGCTGACCCTATGCGACGCAACCTTAATTTATGTATAGCAAATGAAAAAGTTTTTACGCTGTTGTCTGCTTGGTACCAAAAGATTCTGTAATCAATGTACTATTAAAATGTATAATGGATGAATTTTTGGCTCGTCTTTAAATATTAGAAATCGATACTTTTTTACCGCTGACCCCATGCGACGCAACCTTATTTTATGTATATCAAGTTAAAAAATTTGTACGCTGGTGTCTGTTTGGTACCAAATGGTTCTGTAATCAATGTACTATTAAAATATATAATCGATGAATTTTTGGCTCGTCTTAAAATATTAGAATTCCATACTTTTTTACCGCTGACCCCATTCGACGCAACTTTATTTTATGTATATCAAATGAAAAAGTTTGTACGCTGTTGTCTGCTTGGTACCAAAAGATTCTGTAATCAATGTACTATTAAAATGTATAATGGATGAATTTTTGGCTCGTCTTTAAATATTAGAAATCGATACTTTTTTACCGCTGACCTCATGCGACGCAACCTTATTTTATGTATATCAAGTTAAAAAATTTGTACGCTGGTGTCTGTTTGGTACCAAATGGTTCTGTAATCAATGTACTATTAAAATGTATAATCGATGAATTTTTGGCTCGTCTTAAAATATTAGAATTCCATACTTTTTTACCGCTGACCCTATGCGACGCAACCTTATTTTATGTATATCAAGTTAAAAAATTTGTACGCTGGTGTCTATTTGGTACCAAATGATTCTGTAATCAATGTACTATTAAAATGTATAATCGATGAATTTTTGGCTCGTCTTAAAATATTAGAAATCGATACTTTTTTACCGCTGACCCTATGCGACGCAATCTTATTTTATGTATATCAAGTTAAATAATTTGTACGCTGGTGTCTGTTTGGTACCAAATGATTGTGTAAACAATGTACTATTAAAATGTATAATCGATGAATTTTTGGCTCGTCTTAAAATATTAGAAATCGATACTTTTTTACCGCTGACTCCATTCGACGCAACTTTATTTTATGTATATCAAGTTAAAAAATTTGTACGCTGGTGTCTGCATGCTATCAAAAGATTCTGTAATCAATGTACTATTAAAATGTATAATCGATGAATTTTTGGCTCGTCTTAAAATATTGGAAATCGATACTTTTTACCGCTGATCCTTTGCGACGCAACCTTATTTTATGTATATCAAGTTAAAAAATTTGTACGCTGGTGTCTGTTTGGTACCAAATGATTCTGTAATCAATGTACTATTAAAATGTATAATCGATGAATTTTTGGCTCGTCTTTAAATATTTGAAATCGATACTTTTTTACCGCTGACCCCATTCGACGCAACTTTATTTTATGTATATCAAGTTAAAAAATTTGTACGCTGGGGTCTGCATGGTATCAAAAGATTCTGTAATCAATGTACTATTAAAATGTATAATCGATGAATTTTTGGCTCGTCTTAAAATATTAGAAATCGATACTTTTTTACCGCTGACCCTATGCGACGCAACCTTATTTTATGTATATCAAGTTAAAAAATTTGTACGCTGGTGTCTGCATGGTATCAAAAGATTCTGTAATCAATGTACTATTAAAATGTATAATCGATGAATTTTTGGCTCGTCTTAAAATATTAGAAATCGATACTTTTTTTACCGCTGACCCTATGCGACGCATCCTTAATTTATGTATAGCAAGTTAAAAAATTTGTACGCTGGTGTCTGTTTGGTACCAAAAGATTCTGTAATCAATGTACTATTAAAATGTATAATGGATGAATTTTTGGCTCGTCTTTAAATATTAGAAATCGATACTTTTTTACCGCTGACCCCATGCGACGCAACCTTATTTTATGTATATCAAGTTAAAAAATTTGTACGCTGGTGTCTGTTTGGTACCAAATGGTTCTGTAATCAATGTACTATTAAAATGTATAATCGATGAATTTTTGGCTCGTCTTAAAATATTAGAAATCCATACTTTTTTACCGTATGCGACGCAACCTTATTTTATGTATATCAAGTTAAAAAATTTGTACGCTGGTGTCTGTTTGCTACCAAATGATTCTGTAACCAATGTACTATTAAAATGTATAATCGATGAATTTTTGGCTCGTCTTTAAATATTTGAAATCGATACTTTTTTACCGCTGACCCCATTCGACGCAACCTTATTTTATGTATATCAAGTTAAAAAATTTGTACGCAGGTGTCTGTTTGGTACCAAATGGTTCTGTAATCAATGTACTATTAAAATGTATAATCGATGAATTTTTGGCTCGTCTTAAAATATTAGAAATCGATACTTTTTTACCGCTGACCCCATTCGACGCAACTTTATTTTATGTATATCAAGTTAAAAAATTTGTACGCTGGTGTCTGCATGGTATCAAAAGATTCTGTAATCAATGTACTATTAAAATGTATAATCGATGAATTTTTGGCTCGTCTTAAAATATTAGAAATCCATACTTTTTTACCGCTGACCCTATGCGACGCAACCTTATTTTATGTATATCAAGTTAAAAAATTTGTACGCTGGTGTCTGCATGGTATCAAAAGATTCTGTAATCAATGTACTATTAAAATGTATAATCGATGAATTTTTGGCTCGTCTTTAAATATTTGAAATCGATACTTTTTTACCGCTGACCCCATTCGACGCAACCTTATTTTATGTATATCAAGTTAAAAAATTTGTACGCTGGTGTCTGTTTGGTACCAAATGATTCTGTAACCAATGTACTATTAAAATGTATAATCGATGAATTTTTGGCTCGTCTTTAAATATTTGAAATCGATACTTTTTTACCGCTGACCCCATTCGACGCAACCTTATTTTATGTATATCAAGTTAAAAAATTTGTACGCAGGTGTCTGTTTGGTACCAAATGGTTCTGTAATCAATGTACTATTAAAATGTATAATCGATGAATTTTTGGCTCGTCTTAAAATATTAGAAATCGATACTTTTTTACCGCTGACCCCATTCGACGCAACTTTATTTTATGTATATCAAGTTAAAAAATTTGTACGCTGGTGTCTGCATGGTATCAAAAGATTCTGTAATCAATGTACTATTAAAATGTATAATCGATGAATTTTTGGCTCGTCTTAAAATATTAGAAATCGATACTTTTTTACCGCTGACCCTATGCGACGCAACCTTATTTTATGTATATCAAGTTAAAAAATTTGTACGCTGGAGTCTGCATGGTATCAAAAGATTCTGTAATCAATGTACTATTAAAATGTATAATCGATGAATTTTTGGCTCGTCTTTAAATATTAGAAATCGATACTTTTTTACCGCTGACCCCATGCGACGCAACCTTATTTTATGTATATCAAGTTAAAAAATTTGTACGCTGGTGTCTGTTTGGTACCAAATGGTTCTGTAATCAATGTACTATTAAAATGTATAATCGATGAATTTTTGGCTCGTCTTAAAATATTAGAAATCCATACTTTTTTACCGCTGACCCTATGCGACGCAACCTTATTTTATGTATATCAAGTTAAAAAATTTGTACGCTGGTGTCTGCATGGTATCAAAAGATTCTGTAATCAATGTACTATTAAAATGTATAATCGATGAATTTTTGGCTCGTCTTAAAATATTAGAAATCGATTACCGCTGACCCCATTCGACGCAACTTTATTTTATGTATATCAAGTTAAATAATTTGTACGCTGGTGTCTGTTTGGTACCAAATGATTGTGTAATCAATGTACTATTAAAATGTATAATCGATGAATTTTTGGCTCGTCTTAAAATATTAGAAATCGATACTTTTTTACCGCTGACCCTATGCGACGCATCCTTAATTTATGTATATCAAGTTAAAAAATTTGTACGCTGGTGTCTGCATGGTACCAAATGGTTCTGTAATCAATGTACTATTAAAATGTATAATCGATGAATTTTTGGCTCGTCTTAAAATATTAGAAATCGATACTTTTTTACCGCTGACCCTACTCGACGCAACTTTATTTTTTGTATATCAAGTTAAAAAATTTGTACGCTGATGTCTGCATGGTATCAAAAGATTCTGTAATCAATGTACTATTAAAATGTATAATCGATGAATTTTTGGCTCGTCTTAAAATATTAGAAATCGATACTTTTTTACCGCTGACCCTATGCGACACAACCTTATTTTATGTATATCAAGATAAAAAATTTGTACGCTGGTGTCTGCTTGGTACCAAAAGATTCTGTAATCAATGTACTATTAAAATGTATAATGGATGAATTTTTGGCTCGTCTTTAAATATTAGAAATCGATACTTTTTTACCGCTGACCCCATGCGACGCAACCTTATTTTATGTATATCAAGTTAAAAAATTTGTACGCTGGTGTCTGTTTGGTACCAAATGATTCTGTAACCAATGTACTATTAAAATGTATAATCGATGAATTTTTGGCTCGTCTTTAAATATTTGAAATCGATACTTTTTTACCGCTGACCCCATTCGACGCAACTTTATTTTATGTATATCAAGTTAAAAAATTTGTACGCTGGTGTCTGCATGGTACCAAAAGATTCTGTAATCAATGTACTATTAAAATGTATAATCGATGAATTTTTGGCTCGTCTTTAAATATTAGAAATCGATACTTTTTTACCGCTGACCCCATGCGACGCAACCTTATTTTATGTATATCAAGTTAAAAAATTTGTACGCTGGTGTCTGTTTGGTACCAAATGGTTCTGTAATCAATGTACTATTAAAATGTATAATCGATGAATTTTTGGCTCGTCTTAAAATATTAGAAATCCATACTTTTTTACCGCTGACCCTATGCGATGCAACCTTATTTTATGTATATCAAGTTAAAAAATTTGTACGCTGGTGTCTGCATGGTATCAAAAGATTCTGTAATCAATGTACTATTAAAATGTATAATCGATGAATTTTTGGCTCGTCTTTAAATATTAGAAATCGATACTTTTTTACCGCTGACCCCATGCGACGCAACCTTATTTTATGTATATCAAGTTAAAAAATTTGTACGCTGGTGTCTGTTTGGTACCAAATGATTCTGTAATCAATGTACTATTAAAATGTATAATCGATGAATTTTTGGCTCGTCTTAAAATATTAGAAATCGATACTTTTTTACCGCTGACCCCATTCGACGCAACTTTATTTTATGTATATCAAGTTAAAAAATTTGTACGCTGGTGTCTGCATGGTATCAAACGATTCTGTAATCAATGTACTATTAAAATGTATAATCGATGAATTTTTGGCTCGTCTTAAAATATTAGAAATCGATACTTTTTTACCGCTGACCCTATGCGACGCAACCTTATTTTATGTATATCAAGTTAAAAAATTTGTACGCTGGAGTCTGCATGGTATCAAAAGATTCTGTAATCAATGTACTATTAAAATGTATAATCGATGAATTTTTGGCTCGTCTTAAAATATTAGAAATCGATACTTTTTTACCGCTGACCCTATGCGACGCAACCTTATTTTATGTATATCAAGTTAAAAAATTTGTACGCTGGAGTCTGCATGGTATCAAAAGATTCTGTAATCAATGTACTATTAAAATGTATAATCGATGAATTTTTGGCTCGTCTTTAAATATTAGAAATCGATACTTTTTTACCGCTGACCCCATGCGACGCAACCTTATTTTATGTATATCAAGTTAAAAAATTTGTACGCTGGTGTCTGTTTGGTACCAAATGGTTCTGTAATCAATGTACTATTAAAATGTATAATCGATGAATTTTTGGCTCGTCTTAAAATATTAGAAATCGATACTTTTTTACCGCTGACCCTATGCGACGCAACCTTATTTTATGTATATCAAGTTAAAAAATTTGTACGCTGGTGTCTGCATGGTATCAAAAGATTCTGTAATCAATGTACTATTAAAATGTATAATCGATGAATTTTTGGCTCGTCTTAAAATATTAGAAATCGATTACCGCTGACCCCATTCGACGCAACTTTATTTTATGTATATCAAGTTAAATAATTTGTACGCTGGTGTCTGTTTGGTACCAAATGATTGTGTAATCAATGTACTATTAAAATGTATAATCGATGAATTTTTGGCTCGTCTTAAAATATTAGAAATCGATACTTTTTTACCGCTGACCCTACTCGACGCAACTTTATTTTTTGTATATCAAGTTAAAGAATTTGTACGCTGATGTCTGCATGGTATCAAAAGATTCTGTAATCAATGTACTATTAAAATGTATAATCGATGAATTTTTGGCTCGTTTTAAAATATTAGAAATCGATACTTTTTTACCGCTGACCCTATGCGACGCAACCTTATTTTATGTATATCAAGTTAAAAAATTTGTACGCTGGTGTCTGCTTGGTACCAAAAGATTCTGTAATCAATGTACTATTAAAATGTATAATCGATGAATTTTTGGCTCGTCTTAAAATATTAGAAATCGATTACCGCTGACCCCATTCGACGCAACTTTATTTTATGTATATCAAGTTAAATAATTTGTACGCTGGTGTCTGTTTGGTACCAAATGATTGTGTAATCAATGTACTATTAAAATGTATAATCGATGAATTTTTGGCTCGTCTTAAAATATTAGAAATCGATACTTTTTTACCGCTGACCCTATGCGACGCATCCTTAATTTATGTATATCAAGTTAAAAAATTTGTACGCTGGTGTCTGCATGGTACCAAATGGTTCTGTAATCAATGTACTATTAAAATGTATAATCGATGAATTTTTGGTTCGTCTTAAAATATTAGAAATCGATACTTTTTTACCGCTGACCCTACTCGACGCAACTTTATTTTTTGTATATCAAGTTAAAAAATTTGTACGCTGATGTCTGCATGGTATCAAAAGATTCTGTAATCAATGTACTATTAAAATGTATAATCGATGAATTTTTGGCTCGTCTTAAAATATTAGAAATCGATACTTTTTTACCGCTGACCCTATGCGACGCAACCTTATTTTATGTATATCAAGTTAAAAAATTTGTACGCTGGTGTCTGCTTGGTACCAAAAGATTCTGTAATCAATGTACTATTAAAATGTATAATGGATGAATTTTTGGCTCGTCTTTAAATATTAGAAATCGATACTTTTTTACCGCTGACCCCATGCGACGCAACCTTATTTTATGTATATCAAGTTAAAAAATTTGTACGCTGGTGTCTGTTTGGTACCAAATGATTCTGTAACCAATGTACTATTAAAATGTATAATCGATGAATTTTTGGCTCGTCTTTAAATATTTGAAATCGATACTTTTTTACCGCTGACCCCATTCGACGCAACTTTATTTTATGTATATCAAGTTAAAAAATTTGTACGCTGGTGTCTGCATGGTACCAAAAGATTCTGTAATCAATGTACTATTAAAATGTATAATCGATGAATTTTTGGCTCGTCTTTAAATATTAGAAATCGATACTTTTTTACCGCTGACCCCATGCGACGCAACCTTATTTTATGTATATCAAGTTAAAAAATTTGTACGCTGGTGTCTGTTTGGTACCAAATGGTTCTGTCATCAATGTACTATTAAAATGTATAATCGATGAATTTTTGGCTCGTCTTAAAATATTAGAAATCCATACTTTTTTACCGCTGACCCTATGCGACGCAACCTTATTTTATGTATATCAAGTTAAAAAATTTGTACGCTGGTGTCTGCATGGTATCAAAAGATTCTGTAATCAATGTACTATTAAAATGTATAATCGATGAATTTTTGGCTCGTCTTTAAATATTAGAAATCGATACTTTTTTACCGCTGACCCCATGCGACGCAACCTTATTTTATGTATATCAAGTTAAAAAATTTGTACGCTGGTGTCTGTTTGGTACCAAATGATTCTGTAACCAATGTACTATTAAAATGTATAATCGATGAATTTTTGGCTCGTCTTTAAATATTTGAAATCGATACTTTTTTACCGCTGACCCCATTCGACGCAACCTTATTTTATGTATATCAAGTTAAAAAATTTGTACGCAGGTGTCTGTTTGGTACCAAATGGTTCTGTAATCAATGTACTATTAAAATGTATAATCGATGAATTTTTGGCTCGTCTTAAAATATTAGAAATCGATACTTTTTTACCGCTGACCCCATTCGACGCAACTTTATTTTATGTATATCAAGTTAATAAATTTGTACGCTGGTGTCTGCATGGTATCAAAAGATTCTGTAATCAATGTACTATTAAAATGTATAATCGATGAATTTTTGGCTCGTCTTAAAATATTAGAAATCGATACTTTTTTACCGCTGACCCTATGCGACGCAACCTTATTTTATGTATATCAAGTTAAAAAATTTGTACGCTGGTGTCTGCTTGGTACCAAAAGATTCTGTAATCAATGTACTATTAAAATGTATAATCGATGAATTTTTGGCTCGTCTTAAAATATTAGAAATCGATTACCGCTGACCCCATTCGACGCAACTTTATTTTATGTATATCAAGTTAAATAATTTGTACGCTGGTGTCTGTTTGGTACCAAATGATTGTGTAATCAATGTACTATTAAAATGTATAATCGATGAATTTTTGGCTCGTCTTAAAATATTAGAAATCGATACTTTTTTACCGCTGACCCTATGCGACGCATCCTTAATTTATGTATATCAAGTTAAAAAATTTGTACGCTGGTGTCTGCATGGTACCAAATGGTTCTGTAATCAATGTACTATTAAAATGTATAATCGATGAATTTTTGGCTCGTCTTAAAATATTAGAAATCGATACTTTTTTACCGCTGACCCTACTCGACGCAACTTTATTTTTTGTATATCAAGTTAAAAAATTTGTACGCTGATGTCTGCATGGTATCAAAAGATTCTGTAATCAATGTACTATTAAAATGTATAATCGATGAATTTTTGGCTCGTCTTAAAATATTAGAAATCGATACTTTTTTACCGCTGACCCTACTCGACGCAACCTTATTTTATGTATATCAAGTTAAAAAATTTGTACGCTGGTGTCTGCTTGGTACCAAAAGATTCTGTAATCAATGTACTATTAAAATGTATAATGGATGAATTTTTGGCTCGTCTTTAAATATTAGAAATCGATACTTTTTTACCGCTGACCCCATGCGACGCAACCTTATTTTATGTATATCAAGTTAAAAAATTTGTACGCTGGTGTCTGTTTGGTACCAAATGATTCTGTAACCAATGTACTATTAAAATGTATAATCGATGAATTTTTGGCTCGTCTTTAAATATTTGAAATCGATACTTTTTTACCGCTGACCCCATTCGACGCAACTTTATTTTATGTATATCAAGTTAAAAAATTTGTACGCTGGTGTCTGCATGGTACCAAAAGATTCTGTAATCAATGTACTATTAAAATGTATAATCGATGAATTTTTGGCTCGTCTTTAAATATTAGAAATCGATACTTTTTTACCGCTGACCCCATGCGACGCAACCTTATTTTATGTATATCAAGTTAAAAAATTTGTACGCTGGTGTCTGTTTGGTACCAAATGGTTCTGTCATCAATGTACTATTAAAATGTATAATCGATGAATTTTTGGCTCGTCTTAAAATATTAGAAATCCATACTTTTTTACCGCTGACCCTATGCGACGCAACCTTATTTTATGTATATCAAGTTAAAAAATTTGTACGCTGGTGTCTGCATGGTATCAAAAGATTCTGTAATCAATGTACTATTAAAATGTATAATCGATGAATTTTTGGCTCGTCTTTAAATATTAGAAATCGATACTTTTTTACCGCTGACCCCATGCGACGCAACCTTATTTTATGTATATCAAGTTAAAAAATTTGTACGCTGGTGTCTGTTTGGTACCAAATGATTCTGTAACCAATGTACTATTAAAATGTATAATCGATGAATTTTTGGCTCGTCTTTAAATATTTGAAATCGATACTTTTTTACCGCTGACCCCATTCGACGCAACCTTATTTTATGTATATCAAGTTAAAAAATTTGTACGCAGGTGTCTGTTTGGTACCAAATGGTTCTGTAATCAATGTACTATTAAAATGTATAATCGATGAATTTTTGGCTCGTCTTAAAATATTAGAAATCGATACTTTTTTACCGCTGACCCCATTCGACGCAACTTTATTTTATGTATATCAAGTTAATAAATTTGTACGCTGGTGTCTGCATGGTATCAAAAGATTCTGTAATCAATGTACTATTAAAATGTATAATCGATGAATTTTTGGCTCGTCTTAAAATATTAGAAATCGATACTTTTTTACCGCTGACCCTATGCGACGCAACCTTATTTTATGTATATCAAGTTAAAAAATTTGTACGCTGGAGTCTGCATGGTATCAAAAGATTCTGTAATCAATGTACTATTAAAATGTATAATCGATGAATTTTTGGCTCGTCTTTAAATATTAGAAATCGATACTTTTTTACCGCTGACCCCATGCGACGCAACCTTATTTTATGTATATCAAGTTAAAAAATTTGTACGCTGGTGTCTGTTTGGTACCAAATGGTTCTGTAATCAATCTATTAAAATGTATAATCGATGAATTTTTGGCTCGTCTTAAAATATTAGAAATCCATACTTTTTTACCGCTGACCCTATGCGACGCAACCTTATTTTATGTATATCAAGTTAAAAAATTTGTACGCTGGTGTCTGCATGGTATCAAAAGATTCTGTAATCAATGTACTATTAAAATGTATAATCGATGAATTTTTGGCTCGTCTTAAAATGTTAGAAATCGATTACCGCTGACCCCATTCGACGCAACCTTATTTTATGTATATCAAGTTAAAAAATTTGTACGCTGGTGTCTGCATGGTACCAAATGATTGTGTAATCAATGTACTATTAAAATGTATAATCGATGAATTTTTGGCTCGTCTTTAAATATTTGAAATCGATACTTTTTTACCGCTGACCCCATTCGACGCAACTTTATTTTATGTATATCAAGTTAAAAAATTTGTACGCTGGTGTCTGCATGGTATCAAAAGATTCTGTAATCAATGTACTATTAAAATGTATAATCGATGAATTTTTGGCTCGTCTTAAAATATTAGAAATCGATTACCGCTGACCCCATTCGACGCAACTTTATTTTATGTATATCAAGTTAAATAATTTGTACGCTGGTGTCTGTTTGGTACCAAATGATTGTGTAATCAATGTACTATTAAAATGTATAATCGATGAATTTTTGGCTCGTCTTAAAATATTAGAAATCGATACTTTTTTACCGCTGACCCTATGCGATGCATCCTTAATTTATGTATATCAAGTTAAAAAATTTGTACGCTGGTGTCTGCATGGTACCAAATGGTTCTGTAATCAATGTACTATTAAAATGTATAATCGATGAATTTTTGGCTCGTCTTAAAATATTAGAAATCGATACTTTTTTACCGCTGACCCTACTCGACGCAACTTTATTTTTTGTATATCAAGTTAAAAAATTTGTACGCTGATGTCTGCATGGTATCAAAAGATTCTGTAATCAATGTACTATTAAAATGTATAATCGATGAATTTTTGGCTCGTCTTAAAATATTAGAAATCGATACTTTTTTACCGCTGACCCTATGCGACGCAACCTTATTTTATGTATATCAAGTTAAAAAATTTGTACGCTGGTGTCTGCTTGGTACCAAAAGATTCTGTAATCAATGTACTATTAAAATGTATAATGGATGAATTTTTGGCTCGTCTTTAAATATTAGAAATCGATACTTTTTTACCGCTGACCCCATGCGACGCAACCTTATTTTATGTATATCAAGTTAAAAAATTTGTACGCTGGTGTCTGTTTGGTACCAAATGATTCTGTAACCAATGTACTATTAAAATGTATAATCGATGAATTTTTGGCTCGTCTTTAAATATTTGAAATCGATACTTTTTTACCGCTGACCCCATTCGACGCAACTTTATTTTATGTATATCAAGTTAAAAAATTTGTACGCTGGTGTCTGCATGGTACCAAATGATTGTGTAATCAATGTACTATTAAAATGTATAATCGATGAATTTTTGGCTCGTCTTTAAATATTTGAAATCGATACTTTTTTACCGCTGACCCCATTCGACGCAACTTTATTTTATGTATATCAAGTTAAAAAATTTGTACGCTGGTGTCTGCATGGTATCAAAAGATTCTGTAATCAATGTACTATTAAAATGTATAATCGATGAATTTTTGGCTTGTCTTAAAATATTAGAAATCGATACTTTTTTACCGCTGACCCTATGCGACGCATCCTTAATTTATGTATAGCAAATGAAAAAGTTTGTATGCTGTTGTCTGCTTGGTACCAAAAGATTCTGTAATCAATGTACTATTAAAATGTATAATGGATGAATTTTTGGCTCGTCTTTAAATATTAGAAATCAATACTTTTTTACCGCTGACCTCATGCGACGCAACCTTATTTTATGTATATCAAGTTAAAAAATTTGTACGCAGGTGTCTGTTTGGTACCAAATGGTTCTGTAATCAATGTACTATTAAAATGTATAATCGATGAATTTTTGGCTCGTCTTAAAATATTAGAAATCGATATTTTTTTACCGCTGACCCTATGCGACGCAACCTTATTTTATGTATATCAAGTTAAAAAATTTGTACGCTGGTGTCTGCATGGTATCAAAAGATTCTGTAATCAATGTACTATTAAAATGTATAATGGATGAATTTTTGGCTCGTCTTTAAATATTAGAAATCGATACTTTTTTACCGCTGACCCCATGCGACGCAACCTTATTTTATGTATATCAAGTTAAAAAATTTGTACGCTGGTGTCTGTTTGGTACCAAATGGTTCTGTAATCAATGTACTATTAAAATGTATAATGGATGAATTTTTGGCTCGTCTTTAAATATTAGAAATCGATACTTTTTTACCGCTGACCCCATGCGACGCAACCTTATTTTATGTATATCAAGTTAAAAAATTTGTACGCTGGTGTCTGTTTGGTACCAAATGGTTCTGTAATCAATGTACTATTAAAATGTATAATCGATGAATTTTTGGCTCGTCTTAAAATATTAGAAATCCATACTTTTTTACCGCTGACCCTATGCGACGCAACCTTATTTTATGTATATCAAGTTAAAAAATTTGTACGCTGGTGTCTGCATGGTATCAAAAGATTCTGTAATCAATGTACTATTAAAATGTATAATCGATGAATTTTTGGCTCGTCTTAAAATATTAGAAATCGATTACCGCTGACCCCATTCGACGCAACTTTATTTTATGTATATCAAGTTAAATAATTTGTACGCTGGTGTCTGTTTGGTACCAAATGATTGTGTAATCAATGTACTATTAAAATGTATAATCGATGAATTTTTGGCTCGTCTTAAAATATTAGAAATCGATACTTTTTTACCGCTGACCCTATGCGACGCATCCTTAATTTATGTATATCAAGTTAAAAAATTTGTACGCTGGAGTCTGCATGGTATCAAAAGATTCTGTAATCAATGTACTATTAAAATGTATAATCGATGAATTTTTGGCTCGTCTTTAAATATTAGAAATCGATACTTTTTTACCGCTGACCCCATGCGACGCAACCTTATTTTATGTATATCAAGTTAAAAAATTTGTACGCTGGTGTCTGTTTGGTACCAAATGGTTCTGTAATCAATCTATTAAAATGTATAATCGATGAATTTTTGGCTCGTCTTAAAATATTAGAAATCCATACTTTTTTACCGCTGACCCTATGCGACGCAACCTTATTTTATGTATATCAAGTTAAAAAATTTGTACGCTGGTGTCTGCATGGTATCAAAAGATTCTGTAATCAATGTACTATTAAAATGTATAATCGATGAATTTTTGGCTCGTCTTAAAATGTTAGAAATCGATTACCGCTGACCCCATTCGACGCAACCTTATTTTATGTATATCAAGTTAAAAAATTTGTACGCTGGTGTCTGCATGGTACCAAATGATTGTGTAATCAATGTACTATTAAAATGTATAATCGATGAATTTTTGGCTCGTCTTTAAATATTTGAAATCGATACTTTTTTACCGCTGACCCCATTCGACGCAACTTTATTTTATGTATATCAAGTTAAAAAATTTGTACGCTGGTGTCTGCATGGTATCAAAAGATTCTGTAATCAATGTACTATTAAAATGTATAATCGATGAATTTTTGGCTCGTCTTAAAATATTAGAAATCGATTACCGCTGACCCCATTCGACGCAACTTTATTTTATGTATATCAAGTTAAATAATTTGTACGCTGGTGTCTGTTTGGTACCAAATGATTGTGTAATCAATGTACTATTAAAATGTATAATCGATGAATTTTTGGCTCGTCTTAAAATATTAGAAATCGATACTTTTTTACCGCTGACCCTATGCGATGCATCCTTAATTTATGTATATCAAGTTAAAAAATTTGTACGCTGGTGTCTGCATGGTACCAAATGGTTCTGTAATCAATGTACTATTAAAATGTATAATCGATGAATTTTTGGCTCGTCTTAAAATATTAGAAATCGATACTTTTTTACCGCTGACCCTACTCGACGCAACTTTATTTTTTGTATATCAAGTTAAAAAATTTGTACGCTGATGTCTGCATGGTATCAAAAGATTCTGTAATCAATGTACTATTAAAATGTATAATCGATGAATTTTTGGCTCGTCTTAAAATATTAGAAATCGATACTTTTTTACCGCTGACCCTATGCGACGCAACCTTATTTTATGTATATCAAGTTAAAAAATTTGTACGCTGGTGTCTGCTTGGTACCAAAAGATTCTGTAATCAATGTACTATTAAAATGTATAATGGATGAATTTTTGGCTCGTCTTTAAATATTAGAAATCGATACTTTTTTACCGCTGACCCCATGCGACGCAACCTTATTTTATGTATATCAAGTTAAAAAATTTGTACGCTGGTGTCTGTTTGGTACCAAATGATTCTGTAACCAATGTACTATTAAAATGTATAATCGATGAATTTTTGGCTCGTCTTTAAATATTTGAAATCGATACTTTTTTACCGCTGACCCCATTCGACGCAACTTTATTTTATGTATATCAAGTTAAAAAATTTGTACGCTGGTGTCTGCATGGTACCAAATGATTGTGTAATCAATGTACTATTAAAATGTATAATCGATGAATTTTTGGCTCGTCTTTAAATATTTGAAATCGATACTTTTTTACCGCTGACCCCATTCGACGCAACTTTATTTTATGTATATCAAGTTAAAAAATTTGTACGCTGGTGTCTGCATGGTATCAAAAGATTCTGTAATCAATGTACTATTAAAATGTATAATCGATGAATTTTTGGCTTGTCTTAAAATATTAGAAATCGATACTTTTTTACCGCTGACCCTATGCGACGCATCCTTAATTTATGTATAGCAAATGAAAAAGTTTGTATGCTGTTGTCTGCTTGGTACCAAAAGATTCTGTAATCAATGTACTATTAAAATGTATAATGGATGAATTTTTGGCTCGTCTTTAAATATTAGAAATCAATACTTTTTTACCGCTGACCTCATGCGACGCAACCTTATTTTATGTATATCAAGTTAAAAAATTTGTACGCAGGTGTCTGTTTGGTACCAAATGGTTCTGTAATCAATGTACTATTAAAATGTATAATCGATGAATTTTTGGCTCGTCTTAAAATATTAGAAATCGATATTTTTTTACCGCTGACCCTATGCGACGCAACCTTATTTTATGTATATCAAGTTAAAAAATTTGTACGCTGGTGTCTGCATGGTATCAAAAGATTCTGTAATCAATGTACTATTAAAATGTATAATGGATGAATTTTTGGCTCGTCTTTAAATATTAGAAATCGATACTTTTTTACCGCTGACCCCATGCGACGCAACCTTATTTTATGTATATCAAGTTAAAAAATTTGTACGCTGGTGTCTGTTTGGTACCAAATGGTTCTGTAATCAATGTACTATTAAAATGTATAATGGATGAATTTTTGGCTCGTCTTTAAATATTAGAAATCGATACTTTTTTACCGCTGACCCCATGCGACGCAACCTTATTTTATGTATATCAAGTTAAAAAATTTGTACGCTGGTGTCTGTTTGGTACCAAATGGTTCTGTAATCAATGTACTATTAAAATGTATAATCGATGAATTTTTGGCTCGTCTTAAAATATTAGAAATCCATACTTTTTTACCGCTGACCCTATGCGACGCAACCTTATTTTATGTATATCAAGTTAAAAAATTTGTACGCTGGTGTCTGCATGGTATCAAAAGATTCTGTAATCAATGTACTATTAAAATGTATAATCGATGAATTTTTGGCTCGTCTTAAAATATTAGAAATCGATTACCGCTGACCCCATTCGACGCAACTTTATTTTATGTATATCAAGTTAAATAATTTGTACGCTGGTGTCTGTTTGGTACCAAATGATTGTGTAATCAATGTACTATTAAAATGTATAATCGATGAATTTTTGGCTCGTCTTAAAATATTAGAAATCGATACTTTTTTACCGCTGACCCTATGCGACGCATCCTTAATTTATGTATATCAAGTTAAAAAATTTGTACGCTGGTGTCTGCATGGTACCAAATGGTTCTGTAATCAATGTACTATTAAAATGTATAATCGATGAATTTTTGGCTCGTCTTAAAATATTAGAAATCGATACTTTTTTACCGCTGACCCTACTCGACGCAACTTTATTTTTTGTATATCAAGTTAAAAAATTTGTACGCTGATGTCTGCATGGTATCAAAAGATTCTGTAATCAATGTACTATTAAAATGTATAATCGATGAATTTTTGGCTCGTCTTAAAATATTAGAAATCGATACTTTTTTACCGCTGACCCTATGCGACGCAACCTTATTTTATGTATATCAAGTTAAAAAATTTGTACGCTGGTGTCTGCTTGGTACCAAAAGATTCTGTAATCAATGTACTATTAAAATGTATAATGGATGAATTTTTGGCTCGTCTTTAAATATTTGAAATCGATACTTTTTTACCGCTGACCCCATGCGACGCAACTTTATTTTATGTATATCAAGTTAAAAAATTTGTACGCTGGTGTCTGTTTGGTACCAAATGATTCTGTAATCAATGTACTATTAAAATGTATAATCGATGAATTTTTGGCTCGTCTTAAAATATTAGAAATCGATACTTTTTTACCGCTGACCCTATGCGACGCAACCTTATTTTATGTATATCAAGTTAAATAATTTGTACGCTGGTGTCTGTTTGGTACCAAATGATTGTGTAATCAATGTACTATTAAAATGTATAATCGATGAATTTTTGGCTCGTCTTTAAATATTTGAAATCGATACTTTTTTACCGCTGACCCCATTCGACGCATCCTTAATTTATGTATATCAAGTTAAAAAATTTGTACGCTGGTGTCTGTTTGGTACCAAATGGTTCTGTAATCAATGTACTATTAAAATGTATAATCGATGAATTTTTGGCTCGTCTTAAAATATTAGAAATCCATACTTTTTTACCGCTGACCCTATGCGACGCAACCTTATTTTATGTATATCAAGTTAAAAAATTTGTATGCTGTTGTCTGCTTGGTACCAAAAGATTCTGTAATCAATGTACTATTAAAATGTATAATGGATGAATTTTTGGCTCGTCTTTAAATATTAGAAATCGATACTTTTTTACCGCTGACCTCATGCGACGCAACCTTATTTTATGTATATCAAGTTAAAAAATTTGTACGCAGGTGTCTGTTTGGTACCAAATGGTTCTGTAATCAATGTACTATTAAAATGTATAATCGATGAATTTTTGGCTCGTCTTAAAATATTAGAAATCGATACTTTTTTACCGCTGACCCCATTCGACGCAACTTTATTTTATGTATATCAAGTTAAAAAATTTGTACGCTGGTGTCTGCATGGTATCAAAAGATTCTGTAATCAATGTACTATTAAAATGTATAATCGATGAATTTTTGGCTTGTCTTAAAATATTAGAAATCGATACTTTTTTACCGCTGACCCTATGCGACGCAACCTTATTTTATGTATATCAAGTTAAAAAATTTGTACGCTGGTGTCTGCATGGTATCAAAAGATTCTGTAATCAATGTACTATTAAAATGTATAATGGATGAATTTTTGGCTCGTCTTTAAATATTAGAAATCGATACTTTTTTACCGCTGACCCCATGCGACGCAACCTTATTTTATGTATATCAAGTTAAAAAATTTGTACGCTGGTGTCTGTTTGGTACCAAATGGTTCTGTAATCAATGTACTATTAAAATGTATAATCGATGAATTTTTGGCTCGTCTTAAAATATTAGAAATCGATACTTTTTTACCGCTGACCCTATGCGACGCAACCTTATTTTATGTATATCAAGTTAAAAAATTTGTACGCTGGTGTCTGCAAGGTATCAAAAGATTCTGTAATCAATGTACTATTAAAATGTATAATCGATGAATTTTTGGCTCGTCTTAAAATATTAGAAATCGATACTTTTTTACCGCTGACCCCATTCGACGCAACTTTATTTGATGTATATCAAGTTAAAAAATTTGTACGCTGGTGTCTGTTTGGTACCAAATGATTCTGTAATCAATGTACTATTAAAATGTATAATCGATGAATTTTTGGCTCGTCTTAAAATATTAGAAATCGATACTTTTTTACCGCTGACCCTATGCGACGCAACCTTATTTTATGTATATCAAGTTAAATAATTTGTACGCTGGTGTCTGTTTGGTACCAAATGATTGTGTATTAAAATGTATAATCGATGAATTTTTGGCTCGTCTTTAAATATTTGAAATCGATACTTTTTTACCGCTGACCCCATTCGACGCATCCTTAATTTATGTATAGCAAATGAAAAAGTTTGTACGCTGTTGTCTGCTTGGTACCAAAAGATTCTGTAATCAATGTACTATTAAAATGTATAATGGATGAATTTTTGGCTCGTCTTTAAATATTAGAAATCGATACTTTTTTACCGCTGACCCCATGCGATGCAACCTTATTTTATGTATATCAAGTTAAAAAATTTGTACGCTGGTGTCTGTTTGGTACCAAATGGTTCTGTAATCAATGTACTATTAAAATGTATAATCGATGAATTTTTGGCTCGTCTTAAAATATTAGAATTCCATACTTTTTTACCGCTGACCCTATGCGACGCAACCTTATTTTATGTATATCTAGTTAAAAAATTTGTACGCTGGTGTCTGTTTGGTACCAAATGGTTCTGTGATCAATGTACTATTAAAATGTATAATCGATGAATTTTTGGCTCGTCTTAAAATATTAGAAATCGATACTTTTTTTACCGCTGACCCTATGCGACGCATCCTTATTTTATGTTTATCGTATTAAAAAATTTGTACGCTGGTGTCTGCATGGTACCAAAAGATTCTGTAATCAATGTACTATTAAAATGTATAATCGATGAATTTTTGGCTCGTCTTTAAATATTAGAAATCGATACTTTTTTACCGCTGACCCTATGCGACGCAACCTTATTTTATGTATATCAAGTTAAAAAATTTGTACGCTGGTGTCTGTTTGGTACCAAATGATTCTGTAATCAATGTACTATTAAAATGTATAATCGATGAATTTTTGGCTCGTCTTAAAATATTAGAAATCGATACTTTTTTACCGCTGACCCTATGCGACGCAACCTTATTTTATGTATATCAAGTTAAAAAATTTGTACGCTGGTGTCTGCAAGGTATCAAAAGATTCTGTAATCAATGTACTATTAAAATGTATAATCGATGAATTTTTGGCTCGTCTTAAAATATTAGAAATCGATACTTTTTTACCGCTGACCCCATTCGACGCAACTTTATTTGATGTATATCAAGTTAAAAAATTTGTACGCTGGTGTCTGTTTGGTACCAAATGATTCTGTAATCAATGTACTATTAAAATGTATAATCGATGAATTTTTGGCTCGTCTTAAAATATTAGAAATCGATACTTTTTTACCGCTGACCCTATGCGACGCAACCTTATTTTATGTATATCAAGTTAAATAATTTGTACGCTGGTGTCTGTTTGGTACCAAATGATTGTGTATTAAAATGTATAATCGATGAATTTTTGGCTCGTCTTTAAATATTTGAAATCGATATTTTTTTACCGCTGACCCCATTCGACGCATCCTTAATTTATGTATAGCAAATGAAAAAGTTTGTACGCTGTTGTCTGCTTGGTACCAAAAGATTCTGTAATCAATGTACTATTAAAATGTATAATGGATGAATTTTTGGCTCGTCTTTAAATATTAGAAATCGATACTTTTTTACCGCTGACCCCATGCGATGCAACCTTATTTTATGTATATCAAGTTAAAAAATTTGTACGCTGGTGTCTGTTTGGTACCAAATGGTTCTGTAATCAATGTACTATTAAAATGTATAATCGATGAATTTTTGGCTCGTCTTAAAATATTAGAATTCCATACTTTTTTACCGCTGACCCTATGCGACGCAACCTTATTTTATGTATATCTAGTTAAAAAATTTGTACGCTGGTGTCTGTTTGGTACCAAATGGTTCTGTGATCAATGTACTATTAAAATGTATAATCGATGAATTTTTGGCTCGTCTTAAAATATTAGAAATCGATACTTTTTTTACCGCTGACCCTATGCGACGCATCCTTATTTTATGTTTATCGTATTAAAAAATTTGTACGCTGGTGTCTGCATGGTACCAAAAGATTCTGTAATCAATGTACTATTAAAATGTATAATCGATGAATTTTTGGCTCGTCTTTAAATATTAGAAATCGATACTTTTTTACCGCTGACCCTATGCGACGCAACCTTATTTTATGTATATCAAGTTAAAAAATTTGTACGCTGGTGTCTGCTTGGTACCAAAAGATTCTATAATCAATGTATTATTAAAATGTATAATCGATGAATTTTTGGCTCGTCTTAAAATATTAGAAATTGATACATTTATGCCGCTGACCCTATGCGACGCATCCTTAATTTATGTATAGCAAATGAAAAAGTTTGTACGCTGTTGTCTGCTTGGTATCAAAAGATTCTATAATCAATGTATTATTAAAATGTATAATCGATGAATTTTTGGCTCGTCTTAAAATATTAGAAATCGATACTTTTTTACCGCTGACCCTATGCGACGCAACCTTATTTTATGTATATCAAGTTAAAAAATTTGTACGCTGGTGCCTGTTTGGTACCAAATGATTCTGTAATCAATGTACTATTAAAATGTATAATCGATGAATTTTTGGCTCGTCTTAAAATATTAGAAATCGATACTTTTTTACCGCTGACCTCATGCGACGCAACCTTATTTTATGTATATCAAGTTAAAAAATTTGTACGCAGGTGTCTGTTTGGTACCAAATGGTTCTGTAATCAATGTACTATTAAAATGTATAATCGATGAATTTTGGCTCGTCTTAAAATATTAGAAATCGATACTTTTTTACCGCTGACCCTATGCGACGCAACCTTATTTTATGTATATCAAGTTAAATAATTTGTACGCTGGTGTCTGTTTGGTACCAAATGATTGTGTAATCAATGTACTATTAAAATGTATAATCGATGAATTTTTGGCTCGTCTTTAAATATTTGAAATCGATACTTTTTTACCGCTGACCCCATTCGACGCATCCTTAATTTATGTATAGCAAATGAAAAAGTTTGTACGCTGTTGTCTGCTTGGTACCAAAAGATTCTGTAATCAATGTACTATTAAAATGTATAATGGATGAATTTTTGGCTCGTCTTTAAATATTAGAAATCGATACTTTTTTACCGCTGACCCCATGCGACGCAACCTTATTTTATGTATATCAAGTTAAAAAATTTGTACGCTGGTGTCTGTTTGGTACCAAATGATTCTGTAATCAATGTACTATTAAAATGTATAATCGATGAATTTTTGGCTCGTCTTTAAATATTTGAAATCGATACTTTTTTACCGCTGACCCCATTCGACGCAACTTTATTTTATGTATATCAAGTTAAAAAATTTGTACGCTGGTGTCTTCATGGTACCAAATGATTGTGTAATCAATGTACTATTAAAATGTATAATCGATGAATTTTTGGCTCGTCTTTAAATATTTGAAATCGATACTTTTTTACCGCTGACCCCATTCGACGCAACTTTATTTTATGTATATCAAGTTAAAAAATTTGTACGCTGGTGTCTGCATGGTATCAAAAGATTCTGTAATCAATGTATTATTAAAATGTATAATGGATGAATTTTTGGCTCGTCTTTAAATATTAGAAATCCATACTTTTTTACCGCTGACCCTATGCGACGCAACCTTATTTTATGTATATCAAGTTAAAAAATTTGTACGCTGGTGTCTGTTTGGTACCAAATGGTTCTGTGATCAATGTACTATTAAAATGTATAATCGATGAATTTTTGGCTCGTCTTAAAATATTAGAAATCGATACTTTTTTTACCGCTGACCCTATGCGACGCATCCTTATTTTATGTTTATCGTATTAAAAAATTTGTACGCTGGTGTCTGCATGGTACCAAAAGATTCTGTAATCAATGTACTATTAAAATGTATAATCGATGAATTTTTGGCTCGTCTTTAAATATTAGAAATCGATACTTTTTTACCGCTGACCCTATGCGACGCAACCTTATATTATGTATATCAAGTTAAAAAATTTGTACGCTGGTGTCTGCTTGGTACCAAAAGATTCTATAATCAATGTATTATTAAAATGTATAATCGATGAATTTTTGGCTCGTCTTAAAATATTAGAAATTGATACATTTATGCCGCTGACCCTATGCGACGCATCCTTAATTTATGTATAGCAAATGAAAAAGTTTGTACGCTGTTGTCTGCTTGGTATGAAAAGATTCTATAATCAATGTATTATTAAAATGTATAATCGATGAATTTTTGGCTCGTCTTAAAATATTAGAAATCGATACTTTTTTACCGCTGACCCTATGCGACGCAACCTTATTTTATGTATATCAAGTTAAAAAATTTGT
Organism: Prenolepis imparis; assembly: GCF_030444845.1. Taxonomy (NCBI): domain Eukaryota; kingdom Metazoa; phylum Arthropoda; class Insecta; order Hymenoptera; family Formicidae; genus Prenolepis; species Prenolepis imparis. The sequence goes on along the minus strand of NW_028141206.1, from coordinate 48,476 downwards.
ACGCTGGTGCCTGTTTGGTACCAAATGATTCTGTAATCAATGTACTATTAAAATGTATAATCGATGAATTTTTGGCTCGTCTTAAAATATTAGAAATCGATACTTTTTTACCGCTGACCCTATGCGACGCAACCTTATTTTATGTATATCAAGTTAAATAATTTGTACGCTGGTGTCTGTTTGGTACCAAATGATTGTGTAATCAATGTACTATTAAAATGTATAATCGATGAATTTTTGGCTCGTCTTTAAATATTTGAAATCGATACTTTTTTACCGCTGACCCCATTCGACGCATCCTTAATTTATGTATAGCAAATGAAAAAGTTTGTACGCTGTTGTCTGCTTGGTACCAAAAGATTCTGTAATCAATGTACTATTAAAATGTATAATGGATGAATTTTTGGCTCGTCTTTAAATATTAGAAATCGATACTTTTTTACCGCTGACCCCATGCGACGCAACCTTATTTTATGTATATCAAGTTAAAAAATTTGTACGCTGGTGTCTGTTTGGTACCAAATGGTTCTGTAATCAATGTACTATTAAAATGTATAATCGATGAATTTTTGGCTCGTCTTAAAATATTAGAATTCCATACTTTTTTACCGCTGACCCTATGCGACGCAACCTTATTTTATGTATATCAAGTTAAAAAATTTGTACGCTGGTGTCTGTTTGGTACCAAATGATTCTGTAATCAATGTACTATTAAAATGTATAATCGATGAATTTTTGGCTCGTCTTAAAATATTAGAAATCGATACTTTTTTACCGCTGACCCTATGCGACGCAACCTTATTTTATGTATATCAAGTTAAAAAATTTGTACGCTGGTGTCTGTTTGGTACCAAATGGTTCTGTAATCAATGTACTATTAAAATGTATAATCGATGAATTTTTGGCTCGTCTTAAAATATTAGAATTCCATACTTTTTTACCGCTGACCCTATGCGACGCAACCTTATTTTATGTATATCAAGTTAAAAAATTTGTACGCTGGTGTCTGTTTGGTACCAAATGATTCTGTAATCAATGTACTATTAAAATGTATAATCGATGAATTTTAGCTCGTCTTAAAATATTAGAAATCGATACTTTTTTACCGCTGACCCTATGCGACGCAACCTTATTTTATGTATATCAAGTTAAAAAATTTGTACGCTGGTGTCTGCATGGTACCAAAAGATTCTGTAATCAATGTACTATTAAAATGTATAATCGATGAATTTTTGGCTCGTCTTAAAATATTAGAAATCGATACCTTTTTACCGCTGACCCTATGCGACGCATCCTTAATTTATGTATAGCAAATGAAAAAGTTTGTATGCTGTTGTCTGCTTGGTACCAAAAGATTCTGTAATCAATGTACTATTAAAATGTATAATGGATGAATTTTTGGCTCGTCTTAAAATATTAGAATTCCATACTTTTTTACCGCTGACCCTATGCGACGCAACCTTATTTTATGTATATCAAGTTAAAAAATTTGTACGCTGGTGTCTGTTTGGTACCAAATGATTCTGTAATCAATGTACTATTAAAATGTATAATCGATGAATTTTTGGCTCGTCTTAAAATATTAGAAATCGATACTTTTTTACCGCTGACCCCATTCGACGCAACTTTATTTTATGTATATCAAGTTAAAAAATTTGTACGCTGGTGTCTGTTTGGTACCAAATGATTCTGTAATCAATGTACTATTAAAATGTATAATCGATGAATTTTTGGCTCGTCTTAAAATATTAGAAATCGATACTTTTTTACCGCTGACCCTATGCGACGCAACCTTATTTTATGTATATCAAGTTAAAAAATTTGTACGCTGGTGTCTGCATGGTATCAAAAGATTCTGTAATCAATGTACTATTAAAATGTATAATCGATGAATTTTTGGCTCGTCTTAAAATATTAGAAATCGATACCTTTTTACCGCTGACCCTATGCGACGCATCCTTAATTTATGTATAGCAAATGAAAAAGTTTGTATGCTGTTGTCTGCTTGGTACCAAAAGATTCTGTAATCAATGTACTATTAAAATGTATAATGGATGAATTTTTGGCTCGTCTTAAAATATTAGAATTCCATACTTTTTTACCGCTGACCCTATGCGACGCAACCTTATTTTATGTATATCAAGTTAAAAAATTTGTATGCTGTTGTCTGCTTGGTACCAAAAGATTCTGTAATCAATGTACTATTAAAATGTATAATGGATGAATTTTTGGCTCGTCTTTAAATATTAGAAATCGATACTTTTTTACCGCTGACCTCATGCGACGCAACCTTATTTTATGTATATCAAGTTAAAAAATTTGTACGCAGGTGTCTGTTTGGTACCAAATGGTTCTGTAATCAATGTACTATTAAAATGTATAATCGATGAATTTTTGGCTCGTCTTAAAATATTAGAAATCGATACTTTTTTACCGCTGACCCCATTCGACGCAACTTTATTTTATGTATATCAAGTTAAAAAATTTGTACGCTGGTGTCTGCATGGTATCAAAAGATTCTGTAATCAATGTACTATTAAAATGTATAATCGATGAATTTTTGGCTTGTCTTAAAATATTAGAAATCGATACTTTTTTACCGCTGACCCCATGCGACGCAACCTTATTTTATGTATATCAAGTTAAAAAATTTGTACGCTGGTGTCTGTTTGGTACCAAATGGTTCTGTAATCAATGTACTATTAAAATGTATAATCGATGAATTTTTGGCTCGTCTTAAAATATTAGAAATCCATACTTTTTTACCGCTGACCCTATGCGACGCAACCTTATTTTATGTATATCAAGTTAAAAAATTTGTACGCTGGTGTCTGTTTGGTACCAAATGATTCTGTAACCAATGTACTATTAAAATGTATAATCGATGAATTTTCGGCTCGTTTTTAAATATTTGAAATCGATACTTTTTTACCGCTGACCCCATTCGACGCAACTTTATTTTATGTATATCAAGTTAACAAATTTGTACGCTGGTGTCTGCATGGTATCAAATGATTGAGTAATCAATGTACTATTAAAATGTATAATCGATGAATTTTTGGCTCGTCTTTAAATATTTGAAATCGATACTTTTTTACCGCTGACCCCATTCGACGCAACTTTATTTTATGTATATCAAGTTAAAAAATTTGTACGCTGGTGTCTGCATGCTATCAAAAGATTCTGTAATCAATGTATTATTAAAATGTATAATGGATGAATTTTTGGCTCGTCTTTAAATATTAGAAATCCATACTTTTTTACCGCTGACCCTACGCGACGCAACCTTATTTTATGTATATCAAGTTAAAAAATTTGTACGCTGGTGTCTGTTTGGTACCAAATGGTTCTGTGATCAATGTACTATTAAAATGTATAATCGATGAATTTTTGGCTCGTCTTAAAATATTAGAAATCGATACTTTTTTACCGCTGACCCTATGCGACGCATCCTTATTTTATGTTTATCGTATTAAAAAATTTGTACGCTGGTGTCTGCATGGTACCAAAAGATTCTGTAATCAATGTACTATTAAAATGTATAATCGATGAATTTTTGGCTCGTCTTTAAATATTAGAAATCGATACTTTTTTACCGCTGACCCTATGCGACGCAACCTTATTTTATGTATATCAAGTTAAAAAATTTGTACGCTGGTGTCTGTTTGGTACCAAATGGTTCTGTAATCAATGTACTATTAAAATGTATAATCGATGAATTTTTGGCTCGTCTTAAAATATTAGAAATCGATACTTTTTTACCGCTGACCCTATGCGACGCAACCTTATTTTATGTATATCAAGTTAAAAAATTTGTACGCTGGTGTCTGCAAGGTATCAAAAGATTCTGTAATCAATGTACTATTAAAATGTATAATCGATGAATTTTTGGCTCGTCTTAAAATATTAGAAATCGATACTTTTTTACCGCTGACCCCATTCGACGCAACTTTATTTGATGTATATCAAGTTAAAAAATTTGTACGCTGGTGTCTGTTTGGTACCAAATGATTCTGTAATCAATGTACTATTAAAATGTATAATCGATGAATTTTTGGCTCGTCTTAAAATATTAGAAATCGATACTTTTTTACCGCTGACCCTATGCGACGCAACCTTATTTTATGTATATCAAGTTAAATAATTTGTACGCTGGTGTCTGTTTGGTACCAAATGATTGTGTAATCAATGTACTATTAAAATGTATAATCGATGAATTTTTGGCTCGTCTTTAAATATTTGAAATCGATACTTTTTTACCGCTGACCCCATTCGACGCATCCTTAATTTATGTATAGCAAATGAAAAAGTTTGTACGCTGTTGTCTGCTTGGTACCAAAAGATTCTGTAATCAATGTACTATTAAAATGTATAATGGATGAATTTTTGGCTCGTCTTTAAATATTAGAAATCGATACTTTTTTACCGCTGACCCCATGCGATGCAACCTTATTTTATGTATATCAAGTTAAAAAATTTGTACGCTGGTGTCTGTTTGGTACCAAATGGTTCTGTAATCAATGTACTATTAAAATGTATAATCGATGAATTTTTGGCTCGTCTCAAAATATTAGAATTCCATACTTTTTTACCGCTGACCCTATGCGACGCAACCTTATTTTATGTATATCAAGTTAAAAAATTTGTACGCTGGTGTCTGTTTGGTACCAAATGGTTCTGTGATCAATGTACTATTAAAATGTATAATCGATGAATTTTTGGCTCGTCTTAAAATATTAGAAATCGATACTTTTTTTACCGCTGACCCTATGCGACGCATCCTTATTTTATGTTTATCGTATTAAAAAATTTGTACGCTGGTGTCTGCATGGTACCAAAAGATTCTGTAATCAATGTACTATTAAAATGTATAATCGATGAATTTTTGGCTCGTCTTTAAATATTAGAAATCGATACTTTTTTACCGCTGACCCTATGCGACGCAACCTTATTTTATGTATATCAAGTTAAAAAATTTGTACGCTGGTGTCTGCTTGGTACCAAAAGATTCTATAATCAATGTATTATTAAAATGTATAATCGATGAATTTTTGGCTCGTCTTAAAATATTAGAAATTGATACATTTATGCCGCTGACCCTATGCGACGCATCCTTAATTTATGTATAGCAAATGAAAAAGTTTGTACGCTGTTGTCTGCTTGGTATCAAAAGATTCTATAATCAATGTATTATTAAAATGTATAATCGATGAATTTTTGGCTCGTCTTAAAATATTAGAAATCGATACTTTTTTACCGCTGACCCTATGCGACGCAACCTTATTTTATGTATATCAAGTTAAAAAATTTGTACGCTGTTTGGTACCAAATGATTCTGTAATCAATGTACTATTAAAATGTATAATCGATGAATTTTTGGCTCGTCTTAAAATATTAGAAATCGATACTTTTTTACCGCTGACCCTATGCGACGCAACCTTATTTTATGTATATCAAGTTAAATAATTTGTACGCTGGTGTCTGTTTGGTACCAAATGATTGTGTAATCAATGTACTATTAAAATGTATAATCGATGAATTTTTGGCTCGTCTTTAAATATTTGAAATCGATACTTTTTTACCGCTGACCCCATTCGACGCATCCTTAATTTATGTATAGCAAATGAAAAAGTTTGTACGCTGTTGTCTGCTTGGTACCAAAAGATTCTGTAATCAATGTACTATTAAAATGTATAATGGATGAATTTTTGGCTCGTCTTAAAATATTAGAATTCCATACTTTTTTACCGCTGACCCTATGCGACGCAACCTTATTTTATGTATATCAAGTTAAAAAATTTGTACGCTGGTGTCTGTTTGGTACCAAATGATTCTGTAATCAATGTACTATTAAAATGTATAATCGATGAATTTTTGGCTCGTCTTAAAATATTAGAAATCGATACTTTTTTACCGCTGACCCCATTCGACGCAACTTTATTTTATGTATATCAAGTTAAAAAATTTGTACGCTGGTGTCTGTTTGGTACCAAATGGTTCTGTAATCAATGTACTATTAAAATGTATAATCGATGAATTTTTGGCTCGTCTTAAAATATTAGAAATCCATACTTTTTTACCGCTGACCCTATGCGACGCAACCTTATTTTATGTATAGCAAGTTAAAAAATTTGTACGCTGGTGTCTGTTTGGTACCAAATGATTCTGTAATCAATGTACTATTAAAATGTATAATCGATGAATTTTTGGCTCGTCTTAAAATATTAGAAATCGATACTTTTTTACCGCTGATCCCATTCGACGCAACTTTATTTTATGTATATCAAGTTAAAAAATTTGTACGCTGGTGTCTGCATGGTACCAAATGGTTCTGTAATCAATGTACTATTAAAATGTATAATCGATGAATTTTTGGCTCGTCTTAAAATATTAGAAATCGATACTTTTTTACCGCTGACCCTATGCGACGCAACCTTATTTTATGTATATCAAGTTAAATAATTTGTACGCTGGTGTCTGTTTGGTACCAAATGATTGTGTAATCAATGTACTATTAAAATGTATAATCGATGAATTTTTGGCTCGTCTTTAAATATTTGAAATCGATACTTTTTTACCGCTGACCCCATTCGACGCATCCTTAATTTATGTATAGCAAATGAAAAAGTTTGTACGCTGTTGTCTGCTTGGTACCAAAAGATTCTGTAATCAATGTACTATTAAAATGTATAATGGATGAATTTTTGGCTCGTCTTTAAATATTAGAAATCGATACTTTTTTACCGCTGACCCCATGCGATGCAACCTTATTTTATGTATATCAAGTTAAAAAATTTGTACGCTGGTGTCTGTTTGGTACCAAATGGTTCTGTAATCAATGTACTATTAAAATGTATAATCGATGAATTTTTGGCTCGTCTCAAAATATTAGAATTCCATACTTTTTTACCGCTGACCCTATGCGACGCAACCTTATTTTATGTATATCAAGTTAAAAAATTTGTACGCTGGTGTCTGTTTGGTACCAAATGGTTCTGTGATCAATGTACTATTAAAATGTATAATCGATGAATTTTTGGCTCGTCTTAAAATATTAGAAATCGATACTTTTTTTACCGCTGACCCTATGCGACGCATCCTTATTTTATGTTTATCGTATTAAAAAATTTGTACGCTGGTGTCTGCATGGTACCAAAAGATTCTGTAATCAATGTACTATTAAAATGTATAATCGATGAATTTTTGGCTCGTCTTTAAATATTAGAAATCGATACTTTTTTACCGCTGACCCTATGCGACGCAACCTTATTTTATGTATATCAAGTTAAAAAATTTGTACGCTGGTGTCTGCTTGGTACCAAAAGATTCTATAATCAATGTATTATTAAAATGTATAATCGATGAATTTTTGGCTCGTCTTAAAATATTAGAAATTGATACATTTATGCCGCTGACCCTATGCGACGCATCCTTAATTTATGTATAGCAAATGAAAAAGTTTGTACGCTGTTGTCTGCTTGGTATCAAAAGATTCTATAATCAATGTATTATTAAAATGTATAATCGATGAATTTTTGGCTCGTCTTAAAATATTAGAAATCGATACTTTTTTACCGCTGACCCTATGCGACGCAACCTTATTTTATGTATATCAAGTTAAAAAATTTGTACGCTGTTTGGTACCAAATGATTCTGTAATCAATGTACTATTAAAATGTATAATCGATGAATTTTTGGCTCGTCTTAAAATATTAGAAATCGATACTTTTTTACCGCTGACCCTATGCGACGCAACCTTATTTTATGTATATCAAGTTAAATAATTTGTACGCTGGTGTCTGTTTGGTACCAAATGATTGTGTAATCAATGTACTATTAAAATGTATAATCGATGAATTTTTGGCTCGTCTTTAAATATTTGAAATCGATACTTTTTTACCGCTGACCCCATTCGACGCATCCTTAATTTATGTATAGCAAATGAAAAAGTTTGTACGCTGTTGTCTGCTTGGTACCAAAAGATTCTGTAATCAATGTACTATTAAAATGTATAATGGATGAATTTTTGGCTCGTCTTAAAATATTAGAATTCCATACTTTTTTACCGCTGACCCTATGCGACGCAACCTTATTTTATGTATATCAAGTTAAAAAATTTGTACGCTGGTGTCTGTTTGGTACCAAATGATTCTGTAATCAATGTACTATTAAAATGTATAATCGATGAATTTTTGGCTCGTCTTAAAATATTAGAAATCGATACTTTTTTACCGCTGACCCCATTCGACGCAACTTTATTTTATGTATATCAAGTTAAAAAATTTGTACGCTGGTGTCTGTTTGGTACCAAATGGTTCTGTAATCAATGTACTATTAAAATGTATAATCGATGAATTTTTGGCTCGTCTTAAAATATTAGAAATCCATACTTTTTTACCGCTGACCCTATGCGACGCAACCTTATTTTATGTATAGCAAGTTAAAAAATTTGTACGCTGGTGTCTGTTTGGTACCAAATGATTCTGTAATCAATGTACTATTAAAATGTATAATCGATGAATTTTTGGCTCGTCTTAAAATATTAGAAATCGATACTTTTTTACCGCTGATCCCATTCGACGCAACTTTATTTTATGTATATCAAGTTAAAAAATTTGTACGCTGGTGTCTGCATGGTACCAAATGGTTCTGTAATCAATGTACTATTAAAATGTATAATTGATGAATTTTTGGCTCGTCTTAAAATATTAGAAATCTATACTTTTTTACCGCTGACCCTATGCGACGCAACCATATTTTATGTATAGCAAGTTAAAAAATTTGTACGCTGGTGTCTGTTTGGTACCAAATGATTCTGTAATCAATGTACTATTAAAATGTATAATCGATGAATTTTTGGCTCGTCTTTAAATATTTGAAATCGATACTTTTTTACCGCTGACTCCATTCGACGCAACTTTATTTTATGTATATCAAGTTAAAAAATTTGTACGCTGGTGTCTTCATGGTACCAAATGATTGTGTAATCAATGTACTATTAAAATGTATAATCGATGAATTTTTGGCTCGTCTTTAAATATTTGAAATCGATACTTTTTTACCGCTGACCCCATTCGACGCAACTTTATTTTATGTATATCAAGTTAAAAAATTTGTACGCTGGTGTCTGCATGGTATCAAAAGATTCTGTAATCAATGTATTATTAAAATGTATAATCGATGAATTTTTGGCTCGTCTTTAAATATTTGAAATCGATACTTTTTTACCGCTGACCCCATTCGACGCAACTTTATTTTATGTATATCAAGTTAAAAAATTTGTACGCTGGTGTCTGCATGGTACCAAATGATTGTGTAATTAATGTATTATTAAAATATATAATGGATGAATTTTTGGCTCGTCTTTAAATATTAGAAATCCATACTTTTTTACCGCTGACCCTATGCGACGCAACCTTATTTTATGTATATCAAGTTAAAAAATTTGTACGCTGGTGTCTGCATGGTACCAAAAGATTCTGTAATCAATGTACTATTAAAATGTATAATCGATGAATTTTTGGCTCGTCTTTAAATATTAGAAATCGATACTTTTTTACCGCTGACCCTATGCGACGCAACCTTATTTTATGTATATCAAGTTAAAAAATTTGTACGCTGGTGTCTGCTTGGTACCAAAAGATTTTATAATCAATGTATTATTAAAATGTATAATCGATGAATTTTTGGCTCGTCTTAAAATATTAGAAATTGATACATTTATGCCGCTGATCCTATGCGACGCATCCTTAATTTATGTATAGCAAATGAAAAAGTTTGTACGCTGTTGTCTGCTTGTTATCAAAAGATTCTATAATCAATGTATTATTAAAATGTATAATCGATGAATTTTTGGCTCGTCTTAAAATATTAGAAATCGATACTTTTTTACCGCTGACCCTATGCGACGCAACCTTATTTTATGTATATCAAGTTAAAAAATTTGTACGCTGGTGCCTGTTTGGTACCAAATGATTCTGTAATCAATGTACTATTAAAATGTATAATCGATGAATTTTTGGCTCGTCTTAAAATATTAGAAATCGATACTTTTTTACCGCTGACCCTATGCGACGCAACCTTATTTTATGTATATCAAGTTAAATAATTTGTACGCTGGTGTCTGTTTGGTACCAAATGATTGTGTAATCAATGTACTATTAAAATGTATAATCGATGAATTTTTGGCTCGTCTTAAAATATTAGAAATCCATACTTTTTTACCGCTGACCCTATGCGACGCAACCTTATTTTATGTATAGCAAGTTAAAAAATTTGTACGCTGGTGTCTGTTTGGTACCAAATGATTCTGTAATCAATGTACTATTAAAATGTATAATCGATGAATTTTTGGCTCGTCTTAAAATATTAGAAATCGATACTTTTTTACCGCTGATCCCATTCGACGCAACTTTATTTTATGTATATCAAGTTAAAAAATTTGTACGCTGGTGTCTGCATGGTACCAAATGGTTCTGTAATCAATGTACTATTAAAATGTATAATTGATGAATTTTTGGCTCGTCTTAAAATATTAGAAATCTATACTTTTTTACCGCTGACCCTATGCGACGCAACCATATTTTATGTATAGCAAGTTAAAAAATTTGTACGCTGGTGTCTGTTTGGTACCAAATGATTCTGTAATCAATGTACTATTAAAATGTATAATCGATGAATTTTTGGCTCGTCTTTAAATATTTGAAATCGATACTTTTTTACCGCTGACTCCATTCGACGCAACTTTATTTTATGTATATCAAGTTAAAAAATTTGTACGCTGGTGTCTTCATGGTACCAAATGATTGTGTAATCAATGTACTATTAAAATGTATAATCGATGAATTTTTGGCTCGTCTTTAAATATTTGAAATCGATACTTTTTTACCGCTGACCCCATTCGACGCAACTTTATTTTATGTATATCAAGTTAAAAAATTTGTACGCTGGTGTCTGCATGGTATCAAAAGATTCTGTAATCAATGTATTATTAAAATGTATAATCGATGAATTTTTGGCTCGTCTTTAAATATTTGAAATCGATACTTTTTTACCGCTGACCCCATTCGACGCAACTTTATTTTATGTATATCAAGTTAAAAAATTTGTACGCTGGTGTCTGCATGGTACCAAATGATTGTGTAATTAATGTATTATTAAAATATATAATGGATGAATTTTTGGCTCGTCTTTAAATATTAGAAATCCATACTTTTTTACCGCTGACCCTATGCGACGCAACCTTATTTTATGTATATCAAGTTAAAAAATTTGTACGCTGGTGTCTGCATGGTACCAAAAGATTCTGTAATCAATGTACTATTAAAATGTATAATCGATGAATTTTTGGCTCGTCTTTAAATATTAGAAATCGATACTTTTTTACCGCTGACCCTATGCGACGCAACCTTATTTTATGTATATCAAGTTAAAAAATTTGTACGCTGGTGTCTGCTTGGTACCAAAAGATTTTATAATCAATGTATTATTAAAATGTATAATCGATGAATTTTTGGCTCGTCTTTAAATATTTGAAATCGATACTTTTTTACCGCTGACCCCATGCGACGCAACCTTATTTTATGTATATCAAGTTAAAAAATTTGTACGCTGGTGTCTGTTTGGTACCAAATGATTCTGTAATCAATGTACTATTAAAATGTATAATCGATGAAATTTTGGCTCGTCTTTAAATATTTGAAATCGATACTTTTTTACCGCTGACCCCATTCGACGCAACTTTATTTTATGTATATCAAGTTAAAAAATTTGTACGCTGGTGTCTTCATGGTACCAAATGATTGTGTAATCAATGTACTATTAAAATGTATAATCGATGAATTTTTGGCTCGTCTTTAAATATTTGAAATCGATACTTTTTTACCGCTGACCCCATTCGACGCAACTTTATTTTATGTATATCAAGTTAAAAAATTTGTACGCTGGTGTCTGCATGGTATCAAAAGATTCTGTAATCAATGTATTATTAAAATGTATAATGGATGAATTTTTGGCTCGTCTTTAAATATTAAAAATCCATACTTTTTTACCGCTGATTCTATGCGACGCAACCTTATTTTATGTATATCAAGTTAAAAAATTTGTACGCTGGTGTCTGTTTGGTACCAAATGGTTCTGTGATCAATGTACTATTAAAATGTATAATCGATGAATTTTTGGCTCGTCTTAAAATATTAGAAATCGATACTTTTTTTACCGCTGACCCTATGCGACGCATCCTTATTTTATGTTTATCGTATTAAAAAATTTGTACGCTGGTGTCTGCATGGTACCAAAAGATTCTGTAATCAATGTACTATTAAAATGTATAATCGATGAATTTTTGGCTCGTCTTTAAATATTAGAAATCGATACTTTTTTACCGCTGACCCTATGCGACGCAACCTTATTTTATGTGTATCAAGTTAAAAAATTTGTACGCTGGTGCCTGTTTGGTACCAAATGATTCTGTAATCAATGTACTATTAAAATGTATAATCGATGAATTTTTGGCTCGTCTTAAAATATTAGAAATCGATACTTTTTTACCGCTGACCTCATGCGACGCAACCTTATTTTATGTATATCAAGTTAAAAAATTTGTACGCAGGTGTCTGTTTGGTACCAAATGGTTCTGTAATCAATGTACTATTAAAATGTATAATCGATGAATTTTTGGCTCGTCTTAAAATATTAGAAATCGATACTTTTTTACCGCTGACCCTATGCGACGCAACCATATTTTATGTATAGCAAGTTAAAAAATTTGTACGCTGGTGTCTGTTTGGTACCAAATGATTCTGTAATCAATGTACTATTAAAATGTATAATCGATGAATTTTTGGCTCGTCTTTAAATATTTGAAATCGATACTTTTTTACCGCTGACTCCATTCGACGCAACTTTATTTTATGTATATCAAGTTAAAAAATTTGTACGCTGGTGTCTTCATGGTACCAAATGATTGTGTAATCAATGTACTATTAAAATGTATAATCGATGAATTTTTGGCTCGTCTTTAAATATTTGAAATCGATACTTTTTTACCGCTGACCCCATGCGACGCAACCTTATTTTATGTATATCAAGTTAAAAAATTTGTACGCTGGTGTCTGTTTGGTACCAAATGGTTCTGTAATCAATGTACTATTAAAATGTATAATCGATGAATTTTTGGCTCGTCTTAAAATATTAGAAATCCATACTTTTTTACCGCTGACCCTATGCGACGCAACCTTATTTTATGTATATCAAGTTAAAAAATTTGTACGCTGGTGTCTGTTTGGTACCAAATGATTCTGTAACCAATGTACTATTAAAATGTATAATCGATGAATTTTCGGCTCGTTTTTAAATATTTGAAATCGATACTTTTTTACCGCTGACCCCATTCGACGCAACTTTATTTTATGTATATCAAGTTAACAAATTTGTACGCTGGTGTCTGCATGGTATCAAATGATTGAGTAATCAATGTACTATTAAAATGTATAATCGATGAATTTTTGGCTCGTCTTTAAATATTTGAAATCGATACTTTTTTACCGCTGACCCCATTCGACGCAACTTTATTTTATGTATATCAAGTTAAAAAATTTGTACGCTGGTGTCTGCATGCTATCAAAAGATTCTGTAATCAATGTATTATTAAAATGTATAATGGATGAATTTTTGGCTCGTCTTTAAATATTAGAAATCTATACTTTTTTACCGCTGACCCTACGCGACGCAACCTTATTTTATGTATATCAAGTTAAAAAATTTGTACGCTGGTGTCTGTTTGGTACCAAATGGTTCTGTGATCAATGTACTATTAAAATGTATAATCGATGAATTTTTGGCTCGTCTTAAAATATTAGAAATCAATACTTTTTTACCGCTGACCCTATGCGACGCATCCTTATTTTATGTTTATCGTATTAAAAAATTTGTACGCTGGTGTCTGCATGGTACCAAAAGATTCTGTAATCAATGTACTATTAAAATGTATAATCGATGAATTTTTGGCTCGTCTTTAAATATTAGAAATCGATACTTTTTTACCGCTGACCCTATGCGACGCAACCTTATTTTATGTATATCAAGTTAAAAAATTTGTACGCTGGTGTCTGTTTGGTACCAAATGGTTCTGTAATCAATGTACTATTAAAATGTATAATCGATGAATTTTTGGCTCGTCTTAAAATATTAGAAATCGATACTTTTTTACCGCTGACCCTATGCGACGCAACCTTATTTTATGTATATCAAGTTAAAAAATTTGTACGCTGGTGTCTGCAAGGTATCAAAAGATTCTGTAATCAATGTACTATTAAAATGTATAATCGATGAATTTTTGGCTCGTCTTAAAATATTAGAAATCGATACTTTTTTACCGCTGACCCCATTCGACGCAACTTTATTTGATGTATATCAAGTTAAAAAATTTGTACGCTGGTGTCTGTTTGGTACCAAATGATTCTGTAATCAATGTACTATTAAAATGTATAATCGATGAATTTTTGGCTCGTCTTAAAATATTAGAAATCGATACTTTTTTACCGCTGACCCTATGCGACGCAACCTTATTTTATGTATATCAAGTTAAATAATTTGTACGCTGGTGTCTGTTTGGTACCAAATGATTGTGTAATCAATGTACTATTAAAATGTATAATCGATGAATTTTTGGCTCGTCTTTAAATATTTGAAATCGATACTTTTTTACCGCTGACCCCATTCGACGCATCCTTAATTTATGTATAGCAAATGAAAAAGTTTGTACGCTGTTGTCTGCTTGGTACCAAAAGATTCTGTAATCAATGTACTATTAAAATGTATAATGGATGAATTTTTGGCTCGTCTTTAAATATTAGAAATCGATACTTTTTTACCGCTGACCCCATGCGATGCAACCTTATTTTATGTATATCAAGTTAAAAAATTTGTACGCTGGTGTCTGTTTGGTACCAAATGGTTCTGTAATCAATGTACTATTAAAATGTATAATCGATGAATTTTTGGCTCGTCTCAAAATATTAGAATTCCATACTTTTTTACCGCTGACCCTATGCGACGCAACCTTATTTTATGTATATCAAGTTAAAAAATTTGTACGCTGGTGTCTGTTTGGTACCAAATGGTTCTGTGATCAATGTACTATTAAAATGTATAATCGATGAATTTTTGGCTCGTCTTAAAATATTAGAAATCGATACTTTTTTTACCGCTGACCCTATGCGACGCATCCTTATTTTATGTTTATCGTATTAAAAAATTTGTACGCTGGTGTCTGCATGGTACCAAAAGATTCTGTAATCAATGTACTATTAAAATGTATAATCGATGAATTTTTGGCTCGTCTTTAAATATTAGAAATCGATACTTTTTTACCGCTGACCCTATGCGACGCAACCTTATTTTATGTATATCAAGTTAAAAAATTTGTACGCTGGTGTCTGCTTGGTACCAAAAGATTCTATAATCAATGTATTATTAAAATGTATAATCGATGAATTTTTGGCTCGTCTTAAAATATTAGAAATTGATACATTTATGCCGCTGACCCTATGCGACGCATCCTTAATTTATGTATAGCAAATGAAAAAGTTTGTACGCTGTTGTCTGCTTGGTATCAAAAGATTCTATAATCAATGTATTATTAAAATGTATAATCGATGAATTTTTGGCTCGTCTTAAAATATTAGAAATCGATACTTTTTTACCGCTGACCCTATGCGACGCAACCTTATTTTATGTATATCAAGTTAAAAAATTTGTACGCTGTTTGGTACCAAATGATTCTGTAATCAATGTACTATTAAAATGTATAATCGATGAATTTTTGGCTCGTCTTAAAATATTAGAAATCGATACTTTTTTACCGCTGACCCTATGCGACGCAACCTTATTTTATGTATATCAAGTTAAATAATTTGTACGCTGGTGTCTGTTTGGTACCAAATGATTGTGTAATCAATGTACTATTAAAATGTATAATCGATGAATTTTTGGCTCGTCTTTAAATATTTGAAATCGATACTTTTTTACCGCTGACCCCATTCGACGCATCCTTAATTTATGTATAGCAAATGAAAAAGTTTGTACGCTGTTGTCTGCTTGGTACCAAAAGATTCTGTAATCAATGTACTATTAAAATGTATAATCGATGAATTTTTGGCTCGTCTTTAAATATTAGAATTCCATACTTTTTTACCGCTGACCCTATGCGACGCAACCTTATTTTATGTATATCAAGTTAAAAAATTTGTACGCTGGTGTCTGTTTGGTACCAAATGATTCTGTAATCAATGTACTATTAAAATGTATAATCGATGAATTTTTGGCTCGTCTTAAAATATTAGAAATCGATACTTTTTTACCGCTGACCCCATTCGACGCAACTTTATTTTATGTATATCAAGTTAAAAAATTTGTACGCTGGTGTCTGTGTGGTACCAAATGGTTCTGTAATCAATGTACTATTAAAATGTATAATCGATGAATTTTTGGCTCGTCTTAAAATATTAGAAATCCATACTTTTTTACCGCTGACCCTATGCGACGCAACCTTATTTTATGTATAGCAAGTTAAAAAATTTGTACGCTGGTGTCTGTTTGGTACCAAATGATTCTGTAATCAATGTACTATTAAAATGTATAATCGATGAATTTTTGGCTCGTCTTAAAATATTAGAAATCGATACTTTTTTACCGCTGATCCCATTCGACGCAACTTTATTTTATGTATATCAAGTTAAAAAATTTGTACGCTGGTGTCTGCATGGTACCAAATGGTTCTGTAATCAATGTACTATTAAAATGTATAATTGATGAATTTTTGGCTCGTCTTAAAATATTAGAAATCTATACTTTTTTACCGCTGACCCTATGCGACGCAACCATATTTTATGTATAGCAAGTTAAAAAATTTGTACGCTGGTGTCTGTTTGGTACCAAATGATTCTGTAATCAATGTACTATTAAAATGTATAATCGATGAATTTTTGGCTCGTCTTTAAATATTTGAAATCGATACTTTTTTACCGCTGACCCCATTCGACGCAACTTTATTTTATGTATATCAAGTTAAAAAATTTGTACGCTGGTGTCTGCATGGTATCAAAAGATTCTGTAATCAATGTATTATTAAAATGTATAATCGATGAATTTTTGGCTCGTCTTTAAATATTTGAAATCGATACTTTTTTACCGCTGACCCCATTCGACGCAACTTTATTTTATGTATATCAAGTTAAAAAATTTGTACGCTGGTGTCTGCATGGTACCAAATGATTGTGTAATTAATGTATTATTAAAATATATAATGGATGAATTTTTGGCTCGTCTTTAAATATTAGAAATCCATACTTTTTTACCGCTGACCCTATGCGACGCAACCTTATTTTATGTATATCAAGTTAAAAAATTTGTACGCTGGTGTCTGCATGGTACCAAAAGATTCTGTAATCAATGTACTATTAAAATGTATAATCGATGAATTTTTGGCTCGTCTTTAAATATTAGAAATCGATACTTTTTTACCGCTGACCCTATGCGACGCAACCTTATTTTATGTATATCAAGTTAAAAAATTTGTACGCTGGTGTCTGCTTGGTACCAAAAGATTTTATAATCAATGTATTATTAAAATGTATAATCGATGAATTTTTGGCTCGTCTTAAAATATTAGAAATTGATACATTTATGCCGCTGATCCTATGCGACGCATCCTTAATTTATGTATAGCAAATGAAAAAGTTTGTACGCTGTTGTCTGCTTGGTATCAAAAGATTCTATAATCAATGTATTATTAAAATGTATAATCGATGAATTTTTGGCTCGTCTTAAAATATTAGAAATCGATACTTTTTTACCGCTGACCCTATGCGACGCAACCTTATTTTATGTATATCAAGTTAAAAAATTTGTACGCTGGTGCCTGTTTGGTACCAAATGATTCTGTAATCAATGTACTATTAAAATGTATAATCGATG
Organism: Prenolepis imparis; assembly: GCF_030444845.1. Taxonomy (NCBI): domain Eukaryota; kingdom Metazoa; phylum Arthropoda; class Insecta; order Hymenoptera; family Formicidae; genus Prenolepis; species Prenolepis imparis. Next base: position 30,500 of record NW_028141206.1, on the reverse strand, counting down.
AATTTTTGGCTCGTCTTAAAATATTAGAAATCGATACTTTTTTACCGCTGACCCTATGCGACGCAACCTTATTTTATGTATATCAAGTTAAATAATTTGTACGCTGGTGTCTGTTTGGTACCAAATGATTGTGTAATCAATGTACTATTAAAATGTATAATCGATGAATTTTTGGCTCGTCTTTAAATATTTGAAATCGATACTTTTTTACCGCTGACCCCATTCGACGCATCCTTAATTATTGTATAGCAAATGAAAAAGTTTGTACGCTGTTGTCTGCTTGGTACCAAAAGATTCTGTAATCAATGTACTATTAAAATGTATAATGGATGAATTTTTGGCTCGTCTTTAAATATTAGAAATCGATACTTTTTTACCGCTGACCCCATGCGACGCAACCTTATTTTATGTATATCAAGTTAAAAAATTTGTACGCTGGTGTCTGTTTGGTACCAAATGATTCTGTAATCAATGTACTATTAAAATGTATAATCGATGAAATTTTGGCTCGTCTTTAAATATTTGAAATCGATACTTTTTTACCGCTGACCCCATTCGACGCAACTTTATTTTATGTATATCAAGTTAAAAAATTTGTACGCTGGTGTCTTCATGGTACCAAATGATTGTGTAATCAATGTACTATTAAAATGTATAATCGATGAATTTTTGGCTCGTCTTTAAATATTTGAAATCGATACTTTTTTACCGCTGACCCCATTCGACGCAACTTTATTTTATGTATATCAAGTTAAAAAATTTGTACGCTGGTGTCTGCATGGTATCAAAAGATTCTGTAATCAATGTATTATTAAAATGTATAATGGATGAATTTTTGGCTCGTCTTTAAATATTAGAAATCCATACTTTTTTACCGCTGATTCTATGCGACGCAACCTTATTTTATGTATATCAAGTTAAAAAATTTGTACGCTGGTGTCTGTTTGGTACCAAATGGTTCTGTGATCAATGTACTATTAAAATGTATAATCGATGAATTTTTGGCTCGTCTTTAAATATTAGAAATCGATACTTTTTTACCGCTGACCCTATGCGACGCAACCTTATTTTATGTATATCAAGTTAAAAAATTTGTACGCTGGTGTCTGCTTGGTACCAAAAGATTCTATAATCAATGTATTATTAAAATGTATAATCGATGAATTTTTGGCTCGTCTTAAAATATTAGAAATTGATACATTTATGCCGCTGACCCTATGCGACGCATCCTTAATTTATGTATAGCAAATGAAAAAGTTTGTACGCTGTTGTCTGCTTGGTATCAAAAGATTCTATAATCAATGTATTATTAAAATGTATAATCGATGCATTTTTGGCTCGTCTTAAAATATTAGAAATCGATACTTTTTTACCGCTGACCCTATGCGACGCAACCTTATTTTATGTATATCAAGTTAAAAAATTTGTACGCTGGTGCCTGTTTGGTACCAAATGATTCTGTAATCAATGTACTATTAAAATGTATAATCGATGAATTTTTGGCTCGTCTTTAAATATTTGAAATCGATACTTTTTTACCGCTGACCCTATGCGACGCAACCTTATTTTATGTATATCAAGTTAAATAATTTGTACGCTGGTGTCTGTTTGGTACCAAATGATTGTGTAATCAATGTACTATTAAAATGTATAATCGATGAATTTTTGGCTCGTCTTTAAATATTTGAAATCGATACTTTTTTACCGCTGACCCCATTCGACGCATCCTTAATTTATGTATAGCAAATGAAAAAGTTTGTACGCTGTTGTCTGCTTGGTACCAAAAGATTCTGTAATCAATGTACTATTAAAATGTATAATCGATGAATTTTTGGCTCGTCTTTAAATATTAGAATTCCATACTTTTTTACCGCTGACCCTATGCGACGCAACCTTATTTTATGTATATCAAGTTAAAAAATTTGTACGCTGGTGTCTGTTTGGTACCAAATGATTCTGTAATCAATGTACTATTAAAATGTATAATCGATGAATTTTTGGCTCGTCTTAAAATATTAGAAATCGATACTTTTTTACCGCTGACCCCATTCGACGCAACTTTATTTTATGTATATCAAGTTAAAAAATTTGTACGCTGGTGTCTGTTTGGTACCAAATGGTTCTGTAATCAATGTACTATTAAAATGTATAATCGATGAATTTTGGGCTCGTCTTAAAATATTAGAAATCCATACTTTTTTACCGCTGACCCTATGCGACGCAACCTTATTTTATGTATAGCAAGTTAAAAAATTTGTACGCTGGTGTCTGTTTGGTACCAAATGATTCTGTAATCAATGTACTATTAAAATGTATAATCGATGAATTTTTGGCTCGTCTTAAAATATTAGAAATCGATACTTTTTTACCGCTGATCCCATTCGACGCAACTTTATTTTATGTATATCAAGTTAAAAAATTTGTACGCTGGTGTCTGCATGGTACCAAATGGTTCTGTAATCAATGTACTATTAAAATGTATAATTGATGAATTTTTGGCTCGTCTTAAAATATTAGAAATCTATACTTTTTTACCGCTGACCCTATGCGACGCAACCATATTTTATGTATAGCAAGTTAAAAAATTTGTACGCTGGTGTCTGTTTGGTACCAAATGATTCTGTAATCAATGTACTATTAAAATGTATAATCGATGAATTTTTGGCTCGTCTTTAAATATTTGAAATCGATACTTTTTTACCGCTGACCCCATTCGACGCAACTTTATTTTATGTATATCAAGTTAAAAAATTTGTACGCTGGTGTCTGCATGGTACCAAATGATTGTGTAATTAATGTATTATTAAAATATATAATGGATGAATTTTTGGCTCGTCTTTAAATATTAGAAATCCATACTTTTTTACCGCTGACCCTATGCGACGCAACCTTATTTTATGTATATCAAGTTAAAAAATTTGTACGCTGGTGTCTGCATGGTACCAAAAGATTCTGTAATCAATGTACTATTAAAATGTATAATCGATGAATTTTTGGCTCGTCTTTAAATATTAGAAATCGATACTTTTTACCGCTGACCCTATGCGACGCAACCTTATTTTATGTATATCAAGTTAAAAAATTTGTACGCTGGTGTCTGCTTGGTACCAAAAGATTTTATAATCAATGTATTATTAAAATGTATAATCGATGAATTTTTGGCTCGTCTTAAAATATTAGAAATTGATACATTTATGCCGCTGATCCTATGCGACGCATCCTTAATTTATGTATAGCAAATGAAAAAGTTTGTACGCTGTTGTCTGCTTGGTATCAAAAGATTCTATAATCAATGTATTATTAAAATGTATAATCGATGAATTTTTGGCTCGTCTTAAAATATTAGAAATCGATACTTTTTTACCGCTGACCCTATGCGACGCAACCTTATTTTATGTATATCAAGTTAAAAAATTTGTACGCTGGTGCCTGTTTGGTACCAAATGATTCTGTAATCAATGTACTATTAAAATGTATAATCGATGAATTTTTGGCTCGTCTTAAAATATTAGAAATCGATACTTTTTTACCGCTGACCCTATGCGACGCAACCTTATTTTATGTATATCAAGTTAAATAATTTGTACGCTGGTGTCTGTTTGGTACCAAATGATTGTGTAATCAATGTACTATTAAAATGTATAATCGATGAATTTTTGGCTCGTCTTTAAATATTTGAAATCGATACTTTTTTACCGCTGACCCCATTCGACGCATCCTTAATTATTGTATAGCAAATGAAAAAGTTTGTACGCTGTTGTCTGCTTGGTACCAAAAGATTCTGTAATCAATGTACTATTAAAATGTATAATGGATGAATTTTTGGCTCGTCTTTAAATATTAGAAATCGATACTTTTTTACCGCTGACCCCATGCGACGCAACCTTATTTTATGTATATCAAGTTAAAAAATTTGTACGCTGGTGTCTGTTTGGTACCAAATGATTCTGTAATCAATGTACTATTAAAATGTATAATCGATGAATATTTGGCTCGTCTTTAAATATTTGAAATCGATACTTTTTTACCGCTGACCCCATTCGACGCAACTTTATTTTATGTATATCAAGTTAAAAAATTTGTACGCTGGTGTCTTCATGGTACCAAATGATTGTGTAATCAATGTACTATTAAAATGTATAATCGATGAATTTTTGCTCGTCTTTAAATATTTGAAATCGATACTTTTTTACCGCTGACCCCATTCGACGCAACTTTATTTTATGTATATCAAGTTAAAAAATTTGTACGCTGGTGTCTGCATGGTATCAAAAGATTCTGTAATCAATGTATTATTAAAATGTATAATGGATGAATTTTTGGCTCGTCTTTAAATATTAGAAATCCATACTTTTTTACCGCTGATTCTATGCGACGCAACCTTATTTTATGTATATCAAGTTAAAAAATTTGTACGCTGGTGTCTGTTTGGTACCAAATGGTTCTGTGATCAATGTACTATTAAAATGTATAATCGATGAATTTTTGGCTCGTCTTAAAATATTAGAAATCGATACTTTTTTTACCGCTGACCCTATGCGACGCATCCTTATTTTATGTTTATCGTATTAAAAAATTTGTACGCTGGTGTCTGCATGGTACCAAAAGATTCTGTAATCAATGTACTATTAAAATGTATAATCGATGAATTTTTGGCTCGTCTTTAAATATTAGAAATCGATACTTTTTTACCGCTGACCCTATGCGACGCAACCTTATTTTATGTATATCAAGTTAAAAAATTTGTACGCTGGTGTCTGCTTGGTACCAAAAGATTCTATAATCAATGTATTATTAAAATGTATAATCGATGAATTTTTGGCTCGTCTTAAAATATTAGAAATTGATACATTTATGCCGCTGACCCTATGCGACGCATCCTTAATTTATGTATAGCAAATGAAAAAGTTTGTACGCTGTTGTCTGCTTGGTATCAAAAGATTCTATAATCAATGTATTATTAAAATGTATAATCGATGAATTTTTGGCTCGTCTTAAAATATTAGAAATCGATACTTTTTTACCGCTGACCCTATGCGACGCAACCTTATTTTATGTATATCAAGTTAAAAAATTTGTACGCTGGTGCCTGTTTGGTACCAAATGATTCTGTAATCAATGTACTATTAAAATGTATAATCGATGAATTTTTGGCTCGTCTTTAAATATTTGAAATCGATACTTTTTTACCGCTGACCCCATTCGACGCATCCTTAATTTATGTATAGCAAATGAAAAAGTTTGTAAGCTGTTGTCTGCTTGGTACCAAAAGATTCTGTAATCAATGTACTATTAAAATGTATAATGGATGAATTTTTGGCTCGTCTTAAAATATTAGAATTCCATACTTTTTTACCGCTGACCCTATGCGACGCAACCTTATTTTATGTATATCAAGTTAAAAAATTTGTACGCTGGTGTCTGTTTGGTACCAAATGATTCTGTAATCAATGTACTATTAAAATGTATAATCGATGAATTTTTGGCTCGTCTTAAAATATTAGAAATCGATACTTTTTTACCGCTGACCCTATGCGACGCAACCTTATTTTATGTATATCAAGTTAAATAATTTGTACGCTGGTGTCTGTTTGGTACCAAATGATTGTGTAATCAATGTACTATTAAAATGTATAATCGATGAATTTTTGGCTCGTCTTTAAATATTTGAAATCGATACTTTTTTACCGCTGACCCCATTCGACGCATCCTTAATTATTGTATAGCAAATGAAAAAGTTTGTACGCTGTTGTCTGCTTGGTACCAAAAGATTCTGTAATCAATGTACTATTAAAATGTATAATGGATGAATTTTTGGCTCGTCTTTAAATATTAGAAATCGATACTTTTTTACCGCTGACCCCATGCGACGCAACCTTATTTTATGTATATCAAGTTAAAAAATTTGTACGCTGGTGTCTGTTTGGTACCAAATGATTCTGTAATCAATGTACTATTAAAATGTATAATCGATGAATATTTGGCTCGTCTTTAAATATTTGAAATCGATACTTTTTTACCGCTGACCCCATTCGACGCAACTTTATTTTATGTATATCAAGTTAAAAAATTTGTACGCTGGTGTCTTCATGGTACCAAATGATTGTGTAATCAATGTACTATTAAAATGTATAATCGATGAATTTTTGCTCGTCTTTAAATATTTGAAATCGATACTTTTTTACCGCTGACCCCATTCGACGCAACTTTATTTTATGTATATCAAGTTAAAAAATTTGTACGCTGGTGTCTGCATGGTATCAAAAGATTCTGTAATCAATGTATTATTAAAATGTATAATGGATGAATTTTTGGCTCGTCTTTAAATATTAGAAATCCATACTTTTTTACCGCTGATTCTATGCGACGCAACCTTATTTTATGTATATCAAGTTAAAAAATTTGTACGCTGGTGTCTGTTTGGTACCAAATGGTTCTGTGATCAATGTACTATTAAAATGTATAATCGATGAATTTTTGGCTCGTCTTAAAATATTAGAAATCGATACTTTTTTTACCGCTGACCCTATGCGACGCATCCTTATTTTATGTTTATCGTATTAAAAAATTTGTACGCTGGTGTCTGCATGGTACCAAAAGATTCTGTAATCAATGTACTATTAAAATGTATAATCGATGAATTTTTGGCTCGTCTTTAAATATTAGAAATCGATACTTTTTTACCGCTGACCCTATGCGACGCAACCTTATTTTATGTATATCAAGTTAAAAAATTTGTACGCTGGTGTCTGCTTGGTACCAAAAGATTCTATAATCAATGTATTATTAAAATGTATAATCGATGAATTTTTGGCTCGTCTTAAAATATTAGAAATTGATACATTTATGCCGCTGACCCTATGCGACGCATCCTTAATTTATGTATAGCAAATGAAAAAGTTTGTACGCTGTTGTCTGCTTGGTATCAAAAGATTCTATAATCAATGTATTATTAAAATGTATAATCGATGAATTTTTGGCTCGTCTTAAAATATTAGAAATCGATACTTTTTTACCGCTGACCCTATGCGACGCAACCTTATTTTATGTATATCAAGTTAAAAAATTTGTACGCTGGTGCCTGTTTGGTACCAAATGATTCTGTAATCAATGTACTATTAAAATGTATAATCGATGAATTTTTGGCTCGTCTTTAAATATTTGAAATCGATACTTTTTTACCGCTGACCCCATTCGACGCATCCTTAATTTATGTATAGCAAATGAAAAAGTTTGTAAGCTGTTGTCTGCTTGGTACCAAAAGATTCTGTAATCAATGTACTATTAAAATGTATAATGGATGAATTTTTGGCTCGTCTTTAAATATTAGAAATCGATACTTTTTTATCGCTGACCCCATTCGACGCAACTTTATTTTATGTATATCAAGTTAAAAAATTTGTACGCTGGTGTCTGTTTGGTACCAAATGATTCTGTAATCAATGTACTATTAAAATGTATAATCGATGAATTTTTGGCTCGTCTTTAAATATTAGAAATCGATACTTTTTTACCGCTGACCCTATGCGACGCAACCTTATTTTATGTATATCAAGTTAAAAAATTTGTACGCTGGTGTCTGCTTGGTATCAAAAGATTCTATAATCAATGTATTATTAAAATGTATAATCGATGAATTTTTGGCTCGTCTTAAAATATTAGAAATTGATACATTTATGCCGCTGACCCTATGCGACGCATCCTTAATTTATGTATAGCAAATGAAAAAGTTTGTACGCTGTTGTCTGCTTGGTATCAAAAGATTCTATAATCAATGTATTATTAAAATGTATAATCGATGAATTTTTGGCTCGTCTTAAAATATTAGAAATCGATACTTTTTTACCGCTGACCCTATGCGACGCAACCTTATTTTATGTATATCAAGTTAAAAAATTTGTACGCTGTTTGGTACCAAATGATTCTGTAATCAATGTACTATTAAAATGTATAATCGATGAATTTTTGGCTCGTCTTTAAATATTTGAAATCGATACTTTTTTACCGCTGACCCCATTCGACGCATCCTTAATTTATGTATATCAAGTTAAAAAATTTGTACGCTGGTGTCTGTTTGGTACCAAATGGTTCTGTGATCAATGTACTATTAAAATGTATAATCGATGAATTTTTGGCTCGTCTTAAAATATTAGAAATCGATACTTTTTTTACCGCTGACCCTATGCGACGCATCCTTATTTTATGTTTATCGTATTAAAAAATTTGTACGCTGGTGTCTGCATGGTACCAAAAGATTCTGTAATCAATGTACTATTAAAATGTATAATCGATGAATTTTTGGCTCGTCTTTAAATATTAGAAATCGATACTTTTTTACCGCTGACCCTATGCGACGCAACCTTATTTTATGTATATCAAGTTAAAAAATTTGTACGCTGGTGTCTGCTTGGTATCAAAAGATTCTATAATCAATGTATTATTAAAATGTATAATCGATGAATTTTTGGCTCGTCTTAAAATATTAGAAATTGATACATTTATGCCGCTGACCCTATGCGACGCATCCTTAATTTATGTATAGCAAATGAAAAAGTTTGTACGCTGTTGTCTGCTTGGTATCAAAAGATTCTATAATCAATGTATTATTAAAATGTATAATCGATGAATTTTTGGCTCGTCTTAAAATATTAGAAATCGATACTTTTTTACCGCTGACCCTATGCGACGCAACCTTATTTTATGTATATCAAGTTAAAAAATTTGTACGCTGTTTGGTACCAAATGATTCTGTAATCAATGTACTATTAAAATGTATAATCGATGAATTTTTGGCTCGTCTTAAAATATTAGAAATCGATACTTTTTTACCGCTGACCCTATGCGACGCAACCTTATTTTATGTATATCAAGTTAAATAATTTGTACGCTGGTGTCTGTTTGGTACCAAATGATTGTGTAATCAATGTACTATTAAAATGTATAATCGATGAATTTTTGGCTCGTCTTTAAATATTTGAAATCGATACTTTTTTACCGCTGACCCCATTCGACGCATCCTTAATTTATGTATAGCAAATGAAAAAGTTTGTACGCTGTTGTCTGCTTGGTACCAAAAGATTCTGTAATCAATGTACTATTAAAATGTATAATGGATGAATTTTTGGCTCGTCTTAAAATATTAGAATTCCATACTTTTTTACCGCTGACCCTATGCGACGCAACCTTATTTTATGTATATCAAGTTAAAAAATTTGTACGCTGGTGTCTGTTTGGTACCAAATGATTCTGTAATCAATGTACTATTAAAATGTATAATCGATGAATTTTTGGCTCGTCTTAAAATATTAGAAATCGATACTTTTTTACCGCTGACCCCATTCGACGCAACTTTATTTTATGTATATCAAGTTAAAAAATTTGTACGCTGGTGTCTGTTTGGTACCAAATGGTTCTGTAATCAATGTACTATTAAAATGTATAATCGATGAATTTTTGGCTCGTCTTAAAATATTAGAAATCCATACTTTTTTACCGCTGACCCTATGCGACGCAACCTTATTTTATGTATAGCAAGTTAAAAAATTTGTACGCTGGTGTCTGTTTGGTACCAAATGATTCTGTAATCAATGTACTATTAAAATGTATAATCGATGAATTTTTGGCTCGTCTTAAAATATTAGAAATCGATACTTTTTTACCGCTGATCCCATTCGACGCAACTTTATTTTATGTATATCAAGTTAAAAAATTTGTACGCTGGTGTCTGCATGGTACCAAATGGTTCTGTAATCAATGTACTATTAAAATGTATAATTGATGAATTTTTGGCTCGTCTTAAAATATTAGAAATCTATACTTTTTTACCGCTGACCCTATGCGACGCAACCATATTTTATGTATAGCAAGTTAAAAAATTTGTACGCTGGTGTCTGTTTGGTACCAAATGATTCTGTAATCAATGTACTATTAAAATGTATAATCGATGAATTTTTGGCTCGTCTTTAAATATTTGAAATCGATACTTTTTTACCGCTGACTCCATTCGACGCAACTTTATTTTATGTATATCAAGTTAAAAAATTTGTACGCTGGTGTCTTCATGGTACCAAATGATTGTGTAATCAATGTACTATTAAAATGTATAATCGATGAATTTTTGGCTCGTCTTTAAATATTTGAAATCGATACTTTTTTACCGCTGACCCCATTCGACGCAACTTTATTTTATGTATATCAAGTTAAAAAATTTGTACGCTGGTGTCTGCATGGTATCAAAAGATTCTGTAATCAATGTATTATTAAAATGTATAATCGATGAATTTTTGGCTCGTCTTTAAATATTTGAAATCGATACTTTTTTACCGCTGACCCCATTCGACGCAACTTTATTTTATGTATATCAAGTTAAAAAATTTGTACGCTGGTGTCTGCATGGTACCAAATGATTGTGTAATTAATGTATTATTAAAATATATAATGGATGAATTTTTGGCTCGTCTTTAAATATTAGAAATCCATACTTTTTTACCGCTGACCCTATGCGACGCAACCTTATTTTATGTATATCAAGTTAAAAAATTTGTACGCTGGTGTCTGCATGGTACCAAAAGATTCTGTAATCAATGTACTATTAAAATGTATAATCGATGAATTTTTGGCTCGTCTTTAAATATTAGAAATCGATACTTTTTTACCGCTGACCCTATGCGACGCAACCTTATTTTATGTATATCAAGTTAAAAAATTTGTACGCTGGTGTCTGCTTGGTACCAAAAGATTTTATAATCAATGTATTATTAAAATGTATAATCGATGAATTTTTGGCTCGTCTTAAAATATTAGAAATTGATACATTTATGCCGCTGATCCTATGCGACGCATCCTTAATTTATGTATAGCAAATGAAAAAGTTTGTACGCTGTTGTCTGCTTGGTATCAAAAGATTCTATAATCAATGTATTATTAAAATGTATAATCGATGAATTTTTGGCTCGTCTTAAAATATTAGAAATCGATACTTTTTTACCGCTGACCCTATGCGACGCAACCTTATTTTATGTATATCAAGTTAAAAAATTTGTACGCTGGTGCCTGTTTGGTACCAAATGATTCTGTAATCAATGTACTATTAAAATGTATAATCGATGAATTTTTGGCTCGTCTTAAAATATTAGAAATCGATACTTTTTTACCGCTGACCCTATGCGACGCAACCTTATTTTATGTATATCAAGTTAAATAATTTGTACGCTGGTGTCTGTTTGGTACCAAATGATTGTGTAATCAATGTACTATTAAAATGTATAATCGATGAATTTTTGGCTCGTCTTTAAATATTTGAAATCGATACTTTTTTACCGCTGACCCCATTCGACGCATCCTTAATTATTGTATAGCAAATGAAAAAGTTTGTACGCTGTTGTCTGCTTGGTACCAAAAGATTCTGTAATCAATGTACTATTAAAATGTATAATGGATGAATTTTTGGCTCGTCTTTAAATATTAGAAATCGATACTTTTTTACCGCTGACCCCATGCGACGCAACCTTATTTTATGTATATCAAGTTAAAAAATTTGTACGCTGGTGTCTGTTTGGTACCAAATGATTCTGTAATCAATGTACTATTAAAATGTATAATCGATGAAATTTTGGCTCGTTTTTAAATATTTGAAATCGATACTTTTTTACCGCTGACCCCATTCGACGCAACTTTATTTTATGTATATCAAGTTAAAAAATTTGTACGCTGGTGTCTTCATGGTACCAAATGATTGTGTAATCAATGTACTATTAAAATGTATAATCGATGAATTTTTGGCTCGTCTTTAAATATTTGAAATCGATACTTTTTTACCGCTGACCCCATTCGACGCAACTTTATTTTATGTATATCAAGTTAAAAAATTTGTACGCTGGTGTCTGCATGGTATCAAAAGATTCTGTAATCAATGTATTATTAAAATGTATAATGGATGAATTTTTGGCTCGTCTTTAAATATTAGAAATCCATACTTTTTTACCGCTGATTCTATGCGACGCAACCTTATTTTATGTATATCAAGTTAAAAAATTTGTACGCTGGTGTCTGTTTGGTACCAAATGGTTCTGTGATCAATGTACTATTAAAATGTATAATCGATGAATTTTTGGCTCGTCTTAAAATATTAGAAATCGATACTTTTTTTACCGCTGACCCTATGCGACGCATCCTTATTTTATGTTTATCGTATTAAAAAATTTGTACGCTGGTGTCTGCATGGTACCAAAAGATTCTGTAATCAATGTACTATTAAAATGTATAATCGATGAATTTTTGGCTCGTCTTTAAATATTAGAAATCGATACTTTTTTACCGCTGACCCTATGCGACGCAACCTTATTTTATGTATATCAAGTTAAAAAATTTGTACGCTGGTGTCTGCTTGGTACCAAAAGATTCTATAATCAATGTATTATTAAAATGTATAATCGATGAATTTTTGGCTCGTCTTAAAATATTAGAAATTGATACATTTATGCCGCTGACCCTATGCGACGCATCCTTAATTTATGTATAGCAAATGAAAAAGTTTGTACGCTGTTGTCTGCTTGGTATCAAAAGATTCTATAATCAATGTATTATTAAAATGTATAATCGATGAATTTTTGGCTCGTCTTAAAATATTAGAAATCGATACTTTTTTACCGCTGACCCTATGCGACGCAACCTTATTTTATGTATATCAAGTTAAAAAATTTGTACGCTGCTGCCTGTTTGGTACCAAATGATTCTGTAATCAATGTACTATTAAAATGTATAATCGATGAATTTTTGGCTCGTCTTTAAATATTTGAAATCGATACTTTTTTACCGCTGACCCCATTCGACGCATCCTTAATTTATGTATAGCAAATGAAAAAGTTTGTACGCTGTTGTCTGCTTGGTACCAAAAGATTCTGTAATCAATGTACTATTAAAATGTATAATGGATGAATTTTTGGCTCGTCTTTAAATATTAGAAATCGATACTTTTTTATCGCTGACCCCATTCGACGCAACTTTATTTTATGTATATCAAGTTAAAAAATTTGTACGCTGGTGTCTGTTTGGTACCAAATGATTCTGTAATCAATGTACTATTAAAATGTATAATCGATGAATTTTTGGCTCGTCTTAAAATATTAGAAATCCATACTTTTTTACCGCTGACCCTATGCGACGCAACCTTATTTTATGTATATCAAGTTAAAAAATTTGTACGCTGGTGTCTGCATGGTATCAAAAGATTCTGTAATCAATGTATTATTAAAATGTATAATCGATGAATTTTTGGCTCGTCTTTAAATATTTGAAATCGATACTTTTTTACCGCTGACCCCATTCGACGCAACTTTATTTTATGTATATCAAGTTAAAAAATTTGTACGCTGGTGTCTGCATGGTACCAAATGATTGTGTAATTAATGTATTATTAAAATATATAATGGATGAATTTTTGGCTCGTCTTTAAATATTAGAAATCCATACTTTTTTACCGCTGACCCTATGCGACGCAACCTTATTTTATGTATATCAAGTTAAAAAATTTGTACGCTGGTGTCTGCATGGTACCAAAAGATTCTGTAATCAATGTACTATTAAAATGTATAATCGATGAATTTTTGGCTCGTCTTTAAATATTAGAAATCGATACTTTTTTACCGCTGACCCTATGCGACGCAACCTTATTTTATGTATATCAAGTTAAAAAATTTGTACGCTGGTGTCTGCTTGGTACCAAAAGATTCTATAATCAATGTATTATTAAAATGTATAATCGATGAATTTTTGGCTCGTCTTAAAATATTAGAAATTGATACATTTATGCCGCTGATCCTATGCGACGCATCCTTAATTTATGTATAGCAAATGAAAAAGTTTGTACGCTGTTGTCTGCTTGGTATCAAAAGATTCTATAATCAATGTATTATTAAAATGTATAATCGATGAATTTTTGGCTCGTCTTAAAATATTAGAAATCGATACTTTTTTACCGCTGACCCTATGCGACGCAACCTTATTTTATGTATATCAAGTTAAAAAATTTGTACGCTGGTGCCTGTTTGGTACCAAATGATTCTGTAATCAATGTACTATTAAAATGTATAATCGATGAATTTTTGGCTCGTCTTAAAATATTAGAAATCGATACTTTTTTACCGCTGACCTCATGCGACGCAACCTTATTTTATGTATATCAAGTTAAAAAATTTGTACGCAGGTGTCTGTTTGGTACCAAATGGTTCTGTAATCAATGTACTATTAAAATGTATAATCGATGAATTTTTGGCTCGTCTTAAAATATTAGAAATCGATACTTTTTTACCGCTGACCCTATGCGACGCAACCTTATTTTATGTGTATCAAGTTAAAAAATTTGTACGCTGGTGCCTGTTTGGTACCAAATGATTCTGTAATCAATGTACTATTAAAATGTATAATCGATGAATTTTTGGCTCGTCTTAAAATATTAGAAATCGATACTTTTTTACCGCTGACCTCATGCGACGCAACCTTATTTTATGTATATCAAGTTAAAAAATTTGTACGCAGGTGTCTGTTTGGTACCAAATGGTTCTGTAATCAATGTACTATTAAAATGTATAATCGATGAATTTTTGGCTCGTCTTAAAATATTAGAAATCGATACTTTTTTACCGCTGACCCTATGCGACGCAACCATATTTTATGTATAGCAAGTTAAAAAATTTGTACGCTGGTGTCTGTTTGGTACCAAATGATTCTGTAATCAATGTACTATTAAAATGTATAATCGATGAATTTTTGGCTCGTCTTTAAATATTTGAAATCGATACTTTTTTACCGCTGACTCCATTCGACGCAACTTTATTTTATGTATATCAAGTTAAAAAATTTGTACGCTGGTGTCTTCATGGTACCAAATGATTGTGTAATCAATGTACTATTAAAATGTATAATCGATGAATTTTTGGCTCGTCTTTAAATATTTGAAATCGATACTTTTTTACCGCTGACCCCATGCGACGCAACCTTATTTTATGTATATCAAGTTAAAAAATTTGTACGCTGGTGTCTGTTTGGTACCAAATGGTTCTGTAATCAATGTACTATTAAAATGTATAATCGATGAATTTTTGGCTCGTCTTAAAATATTAGAAATCCATACTTTTTTACCGCTGACCCTATGCGACGCAACCTTATTTTATGTATATCAAGTTAAAAAATTTGTACGCTGGTGTCTGTTTGGTACCAAATGATTCTGTAACCAATGTACTATTAAAATGTATAATCGATGAATTTTCGGCTCGTTTTTAAATATTTGAAATCGATACTTTTTTACCGCTGACCCCATTCGACGCAACTTTATTTTATGTATATCAAGTTAACAAATTTGTACGCTGGTGTCTGCATGGTATCAAATGATTGAGTAATCAATGTACTATTAAAATGTATAATCGATGAATTTTTGGCTCGTCTTTAAATATTTGAAATCGATACTTTTTTACCGCTGACCCCATTCGACGCAACTTTATTTTATGTATATCAAGTTAAAAAATTTGTACGCTGGTGTCTGCATGCTATCAAAAGATTCTGTAATCAATGTATTATTAAAATGTATAATGGATGAATTTTTGGCTCGTCTTTAAATATTAGAAATCCATACTTTTTTACCGCTGACCCTACGCGACGCAACCTTATTTTATGTATATCAAGTTAAAAAATTTGTACGCTGGTGTCTGTTTGGTACCAAATGGTTCTGTGATCAATGTACTATTAAAATGTATAATCGATGAATTTTTGGCTCGTCTTAAAATATTAGAAATCAATACTTTTTTACCGCTGACCCTATGCGACGCATCCTTATTTTATGTTTATCGTATTAAAAAATTTGTACGCTGGTGTCTGCATGGTACCAAAAGATTCTGTAATCAATGTACTATTAAAATGTATAATCGATGAATTTTTGGCTCGTCTTTAAATATTAGAAATCGATACTTTTTTACCGCTGACCCTATGCGACGCAACCTTATTTTATGTATATCAAGTTAAAAAATTTGTACGCTGGTGTCTGTTTGGTACCAAATGGTTCTGTAATCAATGTACTATTAAAATGTATAATCGATGAATTTTTGGCTCGTCTTAAAATATTAGAAATCGATACTTTTTTACCGCTGACCCCATTCGACGCAACTTTATTTGATGTATATCAAGTTAAAAAATTTGTACGCTGGTGTCTGTTTGGTACCAAATGATTCTGTAATCAATGTACTATTAAAATGTATAATCGATGAATTTTTGGCTCGTCTTAAAATATTAGAAATCGATACTTTTTTACCGCTGACCCTATGCGACGCAACCTTATTTTATGTATATCAAGTTAAATAATTTGTACGCTGGTGTCTGTTTGGTACCAAATGATTGTGTAATCAATGTACTATTAAAATGTATAATCGATGAATTTTTGGCTCGTCTTTAAATATTTGAAATCGATACTTTTTTACCGCTGACCCCATTCGACGCATCCTTAATTTATGTATAGCAAATGAAAAAGTTTGTACGCTGTTGTCTGCTTGGTACCAAAAGATTCTGTAATCAATGTACTATTAAAATGTATAATGGATGAATTTTTGGCTCGTCTTTAAATATTAGAAATCGATACTTTTTTACCGCTGACCCCATGCGATGCAACCTTATTTTATGTATATCAAGTTAAAAAATTTGTACGCTGGTGTCTGTTTGGTACCAAATGGTTCTGTAATCAATGTACTATTAAAATGTATAATCGATGAATTTTTGGCTCGTCTCAAAATATTAGAATTCCATACTTTTTTACCGCTGACCCTATGCGACGCAACCTTATTTTATGTATATCAAGTTAAAAAATTTGTACGCTGGTGTCTGTTTGGTACCAAATGGTTCTGTGATCAATGTACTATTAAAATGTATAATCGATGAATTTTTGGCTCGTCTTAAAATATTAGAAATCGATACTTTTTTTACCGCTGACCCTATGCGACGCATCCTTATTTTATGTTTATCGTATTAAAAAATTTGTACGCTGGTGTCTGCATGGTACCAAAAGATTCTGTAATCAATGTACTATTAAAATGTATAATCGATGAATTTTTGGCTCGTCTTTAAATATTAGAAATCGATACTTTTTTACCGCTGACCCTATGCGACGCAACCTTATTTTATGTATATCAAGTTAAAAAATTTGTACGCTGGTGTCTGCTTGGTACCAAAAGATTCTATAATCAATGTATTATTAAAATGTATAATCGATGAATTTTTGGCTCGTCTTAAAATATTAGAAATTGATACATTTATGCCGCTGACCCTATGCGACGCATCCTTAATTTATGTATAGCAAATGAAAAAGTTTGTACGCTGTTGTCTGCTTGGTATCAAAAGATTCTATAATCAATGTATTATTAAAATGTATAATCGATGAATTTTTGGCTCGTCTTAAAATATTAGAAATCGATACTTTTTTACCGCTGACCCTATGCGACGCAACCTTATTTTATGTATATCAAGTTAAAAAATTTGTACGCTGTTTGGTACCAAATGATTCTGTAATCAATGTACTATTAAAATGTATAATCGATGAATTTTTGGCTCGTCTTAAAATATTAGAAATCGATACTTTTTTACCGCTGACCCTATGCGACGCAACCTTATTTTATGTATATCAAGTTAAATAATTTGTACGCTGGTGTCTGTTTGGTACCAAATGATTGTGTAATCAATGTACTATTAAAATGTATAATCGATGAATTTTTGGCTCGTCTTTAAATATTTGAAATCGATACTTTTTTACCGCTGACCCCATTCGACGCATCCTTAATTTATGTATAGCAAATGAAAAAGTTTGTACGCTGTTGTCTGCTTGGTACCAAAAGATTCTGTAATCAATGTACTATTAAAATGTATAATGGATGAATTTTTGGCTCGTCTTAAAATATTAGAATTCCATACTTTTTTACCGCTGACCCTATGCGACGCAACCTTATTTTATGTATATCAAGTTAAAAAATTTGTACGCTGGTGTCTGTTTGGTACCAAATGATTCTGTAATCAATGTACTATTAAAATGTATAATCGATGAATTTTTGGCTCGTCTTAAAATATTAGAAATCGATATTTTTTTACCGCTGACCCCATTCGACGCAACTTTATTTTATGTATATCAAGTTAAAAAATTTGTACGCTGGTGTCTGTTTGGTACCAAATGGTTCTGTAATCAATGTACTATTAAAATGTATAATCGATGAATTTTTGGCTCGTCTTAAAATATTAGAAATCCATACTTTTTTACCGCTGACCCTATGCGACGCAACCTTATTTTATGTATAGCAAGTTAAAAAATTTGTACGCTGGTGTCTGTTTGGTACCAAATGATTCTGTAATCAATGTACTATTAAAATGTATAATCGATGAATTTTTGGCTCGTCTTAAAATATTAGAAATCGATACTTTTTTACCGCTGATCCCATTCGACGCAACTTTATTTTATGTATATCAAGTTAAAAAATTTGTACGCTGGTGTCTGCATGGTACCAAATGGTTCTGTAATCAATGTACTATTAAAATGTATAATTGATGAATTTTTGGCTC
Source organism: Prenolepis imparis (assembly GCF_030444845.1). Lineage (NCBI taxonomy): Eukaryota > Metazoa > Arthropoda > Insecta > Hymenoptera > Formicidae > Prenolepis > Prenolepis imparis. The sequence goes on along the minus strand of NW_028141206.1, from coordinate 11,915 downwards.
GTCTTAAAATATTAGAAATCTATACTTTTTTACCGCTGACCCTATGCGACGCAACCATATTTTATGTATAGCAAGTTAAAAAATTTGTACGCTGGTGTCTGTTTGGTACCAAATGATTCTGTAATCAATGTACTATTAAAATGTATAATCGATGAATTTTTGGCTCGTCTTTAAATATTTGAAATCGATACTTTTTTACCGCTGACCCCATTCGACGCAACTTTATTTTATGTATATCAAGTTAAAAAATTTGTACGCTGGTGTCTGCATGGTATCAAAAGATTCTGTAATCAATGTATTATTAAAATGTATAATCGATGAATTTTTGGCTCGTCTTTAAATATTTGAAATCGATACTTTTTTACCGCTGACCCCATTCGACGCAACTTTATTTTATGTATATCAAGTTAAAAAATTTGTACGCTGGTGTCTGCATGGTACCAAATGATTGTGTAATTAATGTATTATTAAAATATATAATGGATGAATTTTTGGCTCGTCTTTAAATATTAGAAATCCATACTTTTTTACCGCTGACCCTATGCGACGCAACCTTATTTTATGTATATCAAGTTAAAAAATTTGTACGCTGGTGTCTGCATGGTACCAAAAGATTCTGTAATCAATGTACTATTAAAATATATAATCGATGAATTTTTGGCTCGTCTTTAAATATTAGAAATCGATACTTTTTTACCGCTGACCCTATGCGACGCAACCTTATTTTATGTATATCAAGTTAAAAAATTTGTACGCTGGTGTCTGCTTGGTACCAAAAGATTTTATAATCAATGTATTATTAAAATGTATAATCGATGAATTTTTGGCTCGTCTTTAAATATTAGAAATCGATACTTTTTTACCGCTGACCCCATGCGACGCAACCTTATTTTATGTATATCAAGTTAAAAAATTTGTACGCTGGTGTCTGTTTGGTACCAAATGATTCTGTAATCAATGTACTATTAAAATGTATAATCGATGAAATTTTGGCTCGTCTTTAAATATTTGAAATCGATACTTTTTTACCGCTGACCCCATTCGACGCAACTTTATTTTATGTATATCAAGTTAAAAAATTTGTACGCTGGTGTCTTCATGGTACCAAATGATTGTGTAATCAATGTACTATTAAAATGTATAATCGATGAATTTTTGGCTCGTCTTTAAATATTTGAAATCGATACTTTTTTACCGCTGACCCCATTCGACGCAACTTTATTTTATGTATATCAAGTTAAAAAATTTGTACGCTGATGTCTGCATGGTATCAAAAGATTCTGTAATCAATGTATTATTAAAATGTATAATGGATGAATTTTTGGCTCGTCTTTAAATATTAGAAATCCATACTTTTTTACCGCTGATTCTATGCGACGCAACCTTATTTTATGTATATCAAGTTAAAAAATTTGTACGCTGGTGTCTGTTTGGTACCAAATGGTTCTGTGATCAATGTACTATTAAAATGTATAATCGATGAATTTTTGGCTCGTCTTAAAATATTAGAAATCGATACTTTTTTTACCGCTGACCCTATGCGACGCATCCTTATTTTATGTTTATCGTATTAAAAAATTTGTACGCTGGTGTCTGCATGGTACCAAAAGATTCTGTAATCAATGTACTATTAAAATGTATAATCGATGAATTTTTGGCTCGTCTTTAAATATTAGAAATCGATACTTTTTTACCGCTGACCCTATGCGACGCAACCTTATTTTATGTATATCAAGTTAAAAAATTTGTACGCTGGTGTCTGCTTGGTACCAAAAGATTCTATAATCAATGTATTATTAAAATGTATAATCGATGAATTTTTGGCTCGTCTTAAAATATTAGAAATTGATACATTTATGCCGCTGACCCTATGCGACGCATCCTTAATTTATGTATAGCAAATGAAAAAGTTTGTACGCTGTTGTCTGCTTGGTATCAAAAGATTCTATAATCAATGTATTATTAAAATGTATAATCGATGAATTTTTGGCTCGTCTTAAAATATTAGAAATCGATACTTTTTTACCGCTGACCCTATGCGACGCAACCTTATTTTATGTATATCAAGTTAAAAAATTTGTACGCTGGTGCCTGTTTGGTACCAAATGATTCTGTAATCAATGTACTATTAAAATGTATAATCGATGAATTTTTGGCTCGTCTTTAAATATTTGAAATCGATACTTTTTTACCGCTGACCCCATTCGACGCATCCTTAATTTATGTATAGCAAATGAAAAAGTTTGTACGCTGTTGTCTGCTTGGTACCAAAAGATTCTGTAATCAATGTACTATTAAAATGTATAATGGATGAATTTTTGGCTCGTCTTTAAATATTAGAAATCGATACTTTTTTATCGCTGACCCCATTCGACGCAACTTTATTTTATGTATATCAAGTTAAAAAATTTGTACGCTGGTGTCTGTTTGGTACCAAATGATTCTGTAATCAATGTACTATTAAAATGTATAATCGATGAATTTTTGGCTCGTCTTAAAATATTAGAAATCCATACTTTTTTACCGCTGACCCTATGCGACGCAACCTTATTTTATGTATATCAAGTTAAAAAATTTGTACGCTGGTGTCTGCATGGTATCAAAAGATTCTGTAATCAATGTATTATTAAAATGTATAATCGATGAATTTTTGGCTCGTCTTTAAATATTTGAAATCGATACTTTTTTACCGCTGACCCCATTCGACGCAACTTTATTTTATGTATATCAAGTTAAAAAATTTGTACGCTGGTGTCTGCATGGTACCAAATGATTGTGTAATTAATGTATTATTAAAATATATAATGGATGAATTTTTGGCTCGTCTTTAAATATTAGAAATCCATACTTTTTTACCGCTGACCCTATGCGACGCAACCTTATTTTATGTATATCAAGTTAAAAAATTTGTACGCTGGTGTCTGCATGGTACCAAAAGATTCTGTAATCAATGTACTATTAAAATGTATAATCGATGAATTTTTGGCTCGTCTTTAAATATTAGAAATCGATACTTTTTTACCGCTGACCCTATGCGACGCAACCTTATTTTATGTATATCAAGTTAAAAAATTTGTACGCTGGTGTCTGCTTGGTACCAAAAGATTCTATAATCAATGTATTATTAAAATGTATAATCGATGAATTTTTGGCTCGTCTTAAAATATTAGAAATTGATACATTTATGCCGCTGATCCTATGCGACGCATCCTTAATTTATGTATAGCAAATGAAAAAGTTTGTACGCTGTTGTCTGCTTGGTATCAAAAGATTCTATAATCAATGTATTATTAAAATGTATAATCGATGAATTTTTGGCTCGTCTTAAAATATTAGAAATCGATACTTTTTTACCGCTGACCCTATGCGACGCAACCTTATTTTATGTATATCAAGTTAAAAAATTTGTACGCTGGTGTCTGTTTGGTACCAAATGATTGTGTAATCAATGTACTATTAAAATGTATAATCGATGAATTTTTGGCTCGTCTTTAAATATTTGAAATCGATACTTTTTTACCGCTGACCCCATTCGACGCATCCTTAATTTATGTATAGCAAATGAAAAAGTTTGTACGCTGTTGTCTGCTTGGTACCAAAAGATTCTGTAATCAATGTACTATTAAAATGTATAATGGATGAATTTTTGGCTCGTCTTTAAATATTAGAAATCGATACTTTTTTACCGCTGACCCCATGCGACGCAACCTTATTTTATGTATATCAAGTTAAAAAATTTGTACGCTGGTGTCTGTTTGGTACCAAATGATTCTGTAATCAATGTACTATTAAAATGTATAATCGATGAATTTTTGGCTCGTTTAAATATTTGAAATCGATACTTTTTTACCGCTGACCCCATTCGACGCAACTTTATTTTATGTATATCAAGTTAAAAAATTTGTACGCTGGTGTCTTCATGGTACCAAATGATTGTGTAATCAATGTACTATTAAAATGTATAATCGATGAATTTTTGGCTCGTCTTTAAATATTTGAAATCGATACTTTTTTACCGCTGACCCCATTCGACGCAACTTTATTTTATGTATATCAAGTTAAAAAATTTGTACGCTGGTGTCTGCATGGTATCAAAAGATTCTGTAATCAATGTATTATTAAAATGTATAATGGATGAATTTTTGGCTCGTCTTTAAATATTAGAAATCCATACTTTTTTACCGCTGATTCTATGCGACGCAACCTTATTTTATGTATATCAAGTTAAAAAATTTGTACGCTGGTGTCTGTTTGGTACCAAATGATTCTGTAATCAATGTACTATTAAAATGTATAATCGATGAATTTTTGGCTCGTCTTAAAATATTAGAAATCCATACTTTTTTACCGCTGACCCTATGCGACGCAACCTTATTTTATGTATATCAAGTTAAAAAATTTGTACGCTGGTGTCTGCATGGTATCAAAAGATTCTGTAATCAATGTATTATTAAAATGTATAATCGATGAATTTTTGGCTCGTCTTTAAATATTTGAAATCGATACTTTTTTCCGCTGACCCCATTCGACGCAACTTTATTTTATGTATATCAAGTTAAAAAATTTGTACGCTGGTGTCTGCATGGTACCAAATGATTGTGTAATTAATGTATTATTAAAATATATAATGGATGAATTTTTGGCTCGTCTTTAAATATTAGAAATCCATACTTTTTTACCGCTGACCCTATGCGACGCAACCTTATTTTATGTATATCAAGTTAAAAAATTTGTACGCTGGTGTCTGCATGGTACCAAAAGATTCTGTAATCAATGTACTATTAAAATGTATAATCGATGAATTTTTGGCTCGTCTTTAAATATTAGAAATCGATACTTTTTTACCGCTGACCCTATGCGACGCAACCTTATTTTATGTATATCAAGTTAAAAAATTTGTACGCTGGTGTCTGCTTGGTACCAAAAGATTCTATAATCAATGTATTATTAAAATGTATAATCGATGAATTTTTGGCTCGTCTTAAAATATTAGAAATTGATACATTTATGCCGCTGATCCTATGCGACGCATCCTTAATTTATGTATAGCAAATGAAAAAGTTTGTACGCTGTTGTCTGCTTGGTATCAAAAGATTCTATAATCAATGTATTATTAAAATGTATAATCGATGAATTTTTGGCTCGTCTTAAAATATTAGAAATCGATACTTTTTTACCGCTGACCCTATGCGACGCAACCTTATTTTATGTATATCAAGTTAAAAAATTTGTACGCTGGTGTCTGTTTGGTACCAAATGATTGTGTAATCAATGTACTATTAAAATGTATAATCGATGAATTTTTGGCTCGTCTTTAAATATTTGAAATCGATACTTTTTTACCGCTGACCCCATTCGACGCATCCTTAATTTATGTATAGCAAATGAAAAAGTTTGTACGCTGTTGTCTGCTTGGTACCAAAAGATTCTGTAATCAATGTACTATTAAAATGTATAATGGATGAATTTTTGGCTCGTCTTTAAATATTAGAAATCGATACTTTTTTACCGCTGACCCCATGCGACGCAACCTTATTTTATGTATATCAAGTTAAAAAATTTGTACGCTGGTGTCTGTTTGGTACCAAATGATTCTGTAATCAATGTACTATTAAAATGTATAATCGATGAATTTTTGGCTCGTTTAAATATTTGAAATCGATACTTTTTTACCGCTGACCCCATTCGACGCAACTTTATTTTATGTATATCAAGTTAAAAAATTTGTACGCTGGTGTCTTCATGGTACCAAATGATTGTGTAATCAATGTACTATTAAAATGTATAATCGATGAATTTTTGGCTCGTCTTTAAATATTTGAAATCGATACTTTTTTACCGCTGACCCCATTCGACGCAACTTTATTTTATGTATATCAAGTTAAAAAATTTGTACGCTGGTGTCTGCATGGTATCAAAAGATTCTGTAATCAATGTATTATTAAAATGTATAATGGATGAATTTTTGGCTCGTCTTTAAATATTAGAAATCCATACTTTTTTACCGCTGATTCTATGCGACGCAACCTTATTTTATGTATATCAAGTTAAAAAATTTGTACGCTGGTGTCTGTTTGGTACCAAATGGTTCTGTGATCAATGTACTATTAAAATGTATAATCGATGAATTTTTGGCTCGTCTTAAAATATTAGAAATCGATACTTTTTTTACCGCTGACCCTATGCGACGCATCCTTATTTTATGTTTATCGTATTAAAAAATTTGTACGCTGGTGTCTGCATGGTACCAAAAGATTCTGTAATCAATGTACTATTAAAATGTATAATCGATGAATTTTTGGCTCGTCTTTAAATATTAGAAATCGATACTTTTTTACCGCTGACCCTATGCGACGCAACCTTATTTTATGTATATCAAGTTAAAAAATTTGTACGCTGGTGTCTGCTTGGTACCAAAAGATTCTATAATCAATGTATTATTAAAATGTATAATCGATGAATTTTTGGCTCGTCTTAAAATATTAGAAATTGATACATTTATGCCGCTGACCCTATGCGACGCATCCTTAATTTATGTATAGCAAATGAAAAAGTTTGTACGCTGTTGTCTGCTTGGTATCAAAAGATTCTATAATCAATGTATTATTAAAATGTATAATCGATGAATTTTTGGCTCGTCTTAAAATATTAGAAATCGATACTTTTTTACCGCTGACCCTATGCGACGCAACCTTATTTTATGTATATCAAGTTAAAAAATTTGTACGCTGGTGCCTGTTTGGTACCAAATGATTCTGTAATCAATGTACTATTAAAATGTATAATCGATGAATTTTTGGCTCGTCTTAAAATATTAGAAATCGATACTTTTTTACCGCTGACTCTATGCGACGCAACCTTATTTTATGTATATCAAGTTAAATAATTTGTACGCTGGTGTCTGTTTGGTACCAAATGATTGTGTAATCAATATACTATTAAAATGTATAATCGATGAATTTTTGGCTCGTCTTTAAATATTTGAAATCGATACTTTTTTACCGCTGACCCCATTCGACGCATCCTTAATTTATGTATAGCAAATGAAAAAGTTTGTACGCTGTTGTCTGCTTGGTACCAAATGATTCTGTAATCAATGTACTATTAAAATGTATAATCGATGAATTTTTGGCTCGTCTTAAAATATTAGAAATCGATACTTTTTTACCGCTGACCCCATTCGACGCAACTTTATTTTATGTATATCAAGTTAAAAAATTTGTACGCTGGTGTCTGCATGGTACCAAATGGTTCTGTAATCAATGTACTATTAAAATGTATAATCGATGAATTTTTGGCTCGTCTTAAAATATTAGAAATCTATACTTTTTTACCGCTGACCCCATTCGACGCAACTTTATTTTATGTATATCAAGTTAAAAAATTTGTACGCTGGTGTCTGTTTGGTACCAAATGGTTCTGTAATCAATGTACTATTAAAATGTATAATCGATGAATTTTTGGCTCGTCTTAAAATATTAGAAATCGATACTTTTTTACCGCTGACCCTATGCGACGCATCCTTAATTTATGTATAGCAAATGAAAAAGTTTGTATGCTGTTGTCTGCTTGGTACCAAAAGATTCTGTAATCAATGTACTATTAAAATGTATAATGGATGAATTTTTGGCTCGTCTTTAAATATTAGAAATCGATACTTTTTTACCGCTGACCTCATGCGACGCAACCTTATTTTATGTATATCAAGTTAAAAAATTTGTACGCAGGTGTCTGTTTGGTACCAAATGGTTCTGTAATCAATGTACTATTAAAATGTTTAATCGATGAATTTTTGGCTCGTCTTAAAATATTAGAAATCGATACTTTTTTACCGCTGACCCCATTCGACGCAACTTTATTTTATGTATATCAAGTTAAAAAATTTGTACGCTGGTGTCTGCATGGTATCAAAAGATTCTGTAATCAATGTACTATTAAAATGTATAATCGATGAATTTTTGGCTCGTCTTAAAATATTAGAAATCGATACTTTTTTACCGCTGACCCTATGCGACGCAACCTTATTTTATGTATATCAAGTTAAAAAATTTGTACGCTGGTGTCTGCATGGTATCAAAAGATTCTGTAATCAATGTACTATTAAAATGTATAATCGATGAATTTTTGGCTCGTCTTTAAATATTTGAAATCGATACTTTTTTACCGCTGACCCCATTCGACGCAACTTTATTTTATGTATATCAAGTTAAAAAATTTGTACGCTGGTGTCTGCATGGTACCAAATGATTGTGTAATTAATGTACTATTAAAATGTATAATCGATGAATTTTTGGCTCGTCTTTAAATATTTGAAATCGATACTTTTTTACCGCTGACCCCATTCGACGCAACTTTATTTTATGTATATCAAGTTAAAAAATTTGTACGCTGGTGTCTGTTTGGTACCAAATGGTTCTGTAATCAATGTACTATTAAAATGTATAATCGATGAATTTTTGGCTCGTCTTAAAATATTAGAAATCGATACTTTTTTACCGCTGACCCTATGCGACGCATCCTTAATTTATGTATAGCAAATGAAGAAGTTTGTACGCTGTTGTCTGCTTGGTATCAAAAGATTCAAAGGAAAACTCACAAAAGCGATAATTTAATTTGAAAGATTCGTTTCGCACATAGATCAAGTCCGTCGCAGTGATGCAAGATTTCACGCGCGACAACCACTTCGCGACAGCCATCTTGCAGTGGAGGGGGTAGGTCGGCAGCGCAGAGCGCACCGAAAAGATGAGAATCCTTGTCCTTCGAACATATGTAGAAGAGGACAGGTATATCTTTTGCCCTTTATTTTCTTTTGATAGAATAGAGCGAATTCGGAATACTGGCGATAGCGAGTAGGCGATGCGACCCAATATGCAAAAGGAAAATATAAAATATAAAAAATATATTTAATATTATAAAATAATATTAATAAAATTAATATATGTAGAATCGGAGGATCTATATTTTAAGACCTTTTTTTGACTTTTATTATTTCCAGATTTGTCGTTGTAGCTACATTTTGTTCTATTGTCTTTTAACATATGAACTCGTCAAAAAAAAAAAAGAAAAGAGAGAACGCCAACTACTAAGGGAAATTTACGACGTCCGCGTTTTTCATGCCTGGCCGTCATACAGAGGACTGACCGTCATATGGAGAACGCGAAGGGTTCGGTCTAGCCTGCGTAGACAATGCATATAATTGTATACGTATATATTTATTTATATATATATATTTATTATATATTTATATACACAATTTTCTTACATGCTTATAAGCATGACGTCTTTTAAATAAAATGTATTATTAATAAGACGAGGGACCAGGTATGTCGGCAACATCAGCGTCTGCAGCATGTAGCTTTAAAATATTTTTTTATTTTTTTTACAGTAGTAGCATATAATTTGTCCGCCGACATAAGAAACAAATGTTTTTCATTAACTTGCATGTTTATAGCTGTTTCTCCCCTCGTCTTTAATGCAGATTTAAATACACAAATAGCATTAACAGAAGCCGACGAAAATTTATTACGTTTTTTTGTTTTTACATTATTTAAAAGAGAAAACATTCTCTCCGGATCGGCATTAGAATTTGGAAGCGATCTAATAGTATTTATAACATTTTTTAAATTAGGATATTTAGCATTATTATTGGTGTCTCGACGTTGTAAAATTTCTTTCCAAGCATTATCAAAATTTAATTTAGTGAGGCTTTGTTTTTCTTCCATTGTAAAATCTAATGGTAATGCAATCCATTCTTTTTTTAAAGCATCTTCATCAAAACCGCTAATAGTTTTAATGACGAAAGAAACGTTATTGAATGATGTTTCTCTATTATAAAATAAGCTTACAAATGGTTGAAAAACTATTAATTGTGATAAAAATGTGTCATTTATTGATAATCTTTTACGAATTTCTTCTGCAGCAGTCACATAAAATGTTAAACAATTTTCTCGAATAATTTTAACAATGTCTACGTGACCTTCCAGTAGTAATTCGTTAAGATATTCCTCACATTCTGAACCCAAAGTAACTTCATTAAGATCTTTTTGATTCTCCTTTAGAGAGAATGCAATATTTTCAGAAAATGGTTGTAAATGCTCTTCTTTTAAAAAATTTTTGCAGATTTGGAAAAAAAATTTTTTGGATTTTGGTTGTAATAAATGAATTCTGGTTTCTAATGCTTGAAAAAATGCATTAAATGCATTAAAGAAATTTAAAGTATATTTTAAAAAAAGAAAATAACCTTTTTTTCTACGTTGTTCATCATAGACAGTAGATATTCTCCAGAATTTTTTTTTTCCCTTACAACCATTTCGGTAAGAAAATATTTAATTGTATCCCAAGATTCAAGAAGTCGTTCGACACATAAATAATGAGACAGCCAGCGTGTATCACATAATTTTAATATTTTGCGATTTGTTTTTTGGAAACATTCACAAAATTCTCTGAAAATTGCTGTACGTTTTGGGCTGCTGTTCAAATAATTAGAAATTTTTTTTATAAATTCATTGCAATACGCAGGTATTTTATTACATGCAGTATGCGCTGCTAATGCAGCGGAGTGGCAAGAGCATGTTAAAGTTAGTAAACGTGGACATAGTTCTTCCAACTTTTTTTTGAACAATAAATATTTCCCTATCATAACAGATGCGTTATCGCTCGATAAGGCAACAATATTTGGAAATGGTATCTGCAGTTTCCACATTTCACATTTAAATGGCTGAAACAACTTTTCTGCGCTTGAATCTTTGGCATCAATATCGATTAATTTGACTAATTGCGAGCGAACATCTAATGTCTCCGAATCAACGTATCGGACAAAAAAGTCATCCATTTATTATTAGATATGTCTGATGTTTCGTCAATAAAAACTGATAACTTTGTATTTTGAATTTTATTGACGACACGATCCGTCTCAATCGGACACAAAACGTTTGTAATAATGCTTTTACATTTCGTTCGACTCATGCTCATGCTTTTCAATACGTCAGGATCTTCTCCTATTTGTTGAAAAAATGTAAGAATCTCTGTTGCATTTTGACGAGAAATGTTTTTATCAGCAATTAATGCTGCATATCTGATTTCCGCGGATTTTTTCGCTCATTAAATGGCAAAAGAGATTTATTTTGCATATTTAAATCTTCTAAATTTGATTGATTTTTTTCTAGATATTTTTTATATATATTTATATGTGTTTTGGATTCTGCATGACGATGGATTTGCGATAAACTACTAGCGATAGATTTATCGCAAATCAAACAAAAAAATAAACTTTCGTCATGTGGCACTTCACGCAACCAAAGTTTAAATTCTTCAATATCTAACCATTCTTTTTTAAATATTGATTTACGCGATTTTTTTATTGGTATCTCAACATTATCTTTACTATTATTATCAGATGATAATGTATTCTTTTTAATATTATTTTGATGATACGCAGAGTCAGCATGTCTTAATATGTATGTTGAATTGCACGAAAAAGTTTTACATATTGCATATACTGCTGTTACGTCCTGGCCTGCACGAAGGAAAGGCCGCTCGAAGGTCGTAACAGCGTTTTCCCGAAATCGGAGTGATTTCGGGTCGAACGGACTGTCTGGCCCTTTTGCAGATCAACGACTGGATAGTCGCTTTTACCTGGCTTATTTCATTGGTCCGTTCGTCGGTCCTTTTCGATAAGGGAATTAAATCCCTTTTACGCGGGATAGGACCTTGTGCGATCTCGGGGGATATATGAAGGAACGCAGGGGTTTAAATAAGACTTTAAATTCGCGTAATGTAAATAATTATCATTTATTCAAAACAAATAAAATCTTAATAATATTCGGAGAATTAGACATTTGAATTTGTGGACATGTATAAACAATTATATATGAGTGTGTGTGTAACGTTGATGTGCTATGAGGCGGTTGAGGATT